>NC_066565.1:3897514-3937514 GCF_024679095.1 Eriocheir sinensis
TTAGTGGAACGGAGAACTGAGTGGATGAATGGATTAGGTTGATGGAAGGGATGGAAGCAGAGGTGGATGACTTAGTGGATGAATGGATTGTACTGCTGGGTGGATTGGGCAGGATGGAAGGATAGATTGTGCAGGTGGATCAAGGGTGGATGACTGGGGTGGGCGGATGAAGCAGTGGAGTGTGAGTGGATGCCTTCTCACCCAGTTGTTGTTTTTGTTGTTGTTTAGTTTGTTTGTTTGTTTGTTTGTTTGTTTGTTGTGAATTTTGAGATGTTTTGTTCCGTTCACCTCTCTCTCTCTCTCTCTCTCTCTCTCTCTCTCTCTCTCTCTCTCTCTCTCTCTTCCTCTCCTCTCTCTCCTTCCTTCCTTCCTTCCTTCCTTCCTCCCTCCCTCCCTCCCTTCCTTCCTTCCTTCCTTCCTTCCTTCCTTCTCTCCCTCCTTCCTTTCTTCTCTCCTTCCTTCCTTCCTTCCTTCCTTTTTTCTTTCTTTCTTTCTTCCTTCTTTCCTTCCTCCCTTCCCTCCGTTCTCTCTTGTCCTCTTTTTCCTTCTCTCTCCTTCCTTCCTTCCTTCCTTCCTTCCTTCCTTTTTCTTACTTCTTAACATCCCGCCCACCTTCCTTCCTTCCTTCCTTCCCTCCGGGCTCTCTCGTCCTCTTTTTCCTTCTCTCTCCTTCCTTCCTTCCTTCCTTCCTTCCTTTTTCTTACTTCTTAACATCCCTCCCTCCTTCCTTCCTTCCTTCCTTCCCTCTGTTCTCTCTCGTCCTCTTTTTCCTTCTCTCCTTCCTTCCTTTTTCTTCCTTCCTACCTTCCTTCCTTCCTTCCTTTTTTCCTTCTTAACATCCCTCCTTCTTTCCTTCCTCCCTTCCCTCTGTTCTCTCTCATCCCCTCTCTCCTTCTCTCTCCTTCCTTCCTTCCTTCCTTTTTCTTACTTCCTAACATCCCTCCCTCCTTCCTTCCTTCCTCCCTTCCCTCTGTTCTCTCATCCCCTTTCTCCTTCTCTCTCATTGTTATTTCTACCTTCATTCCCACCTTCTTTATCAATCTTTCTCTCTTGCCTCTCCTTCCTCTCTCTCCAGCCTTGCATTGCCATTTTCTGTTCCCCTTCTTCTGTTCCTGTTCCTTTCCCTCCACCTTTACCTCCCTTCTCCCTTCCCTCTTTCTCTCCTCTTTTACTTGTGTGTGTTGGTGTACTCACATATTTGAGCCTGTAAGAATCGGCAGGCCTCACAAGTACAGCACTGTCTCCAGGATTGTGAGTTTCAAGTTTGTGATTCACCGTGTCTGTGGTTGGGACCCAAGATTTGATTTTTATTGAAAACTGAAATTGCAATATGACCCGAAAGGAAAAGGAAAAGGCTGCTAAAACTGTTTTTTTTTCACACCTTGTTGTGGTCCTTGACTCCCATTCTCACTCTTACCACCCCCTGGGCCTTTCCCTTGGCCGCGGGAAGCATGGTGAGTGGGATCCGGGCAGCCAGGCACATGTGTGCAAGCAGCCCGGAGCAGCTGACGGGCGGCTGATGATGGCGATGATGAGTGTCGGCGGTGCAGCCCACGCATCGATGCCACCCAAACAGCACCTTCATCTGGGCCCGTGTGTGTGTGTGTGTGGCTGTGCCCACCGTGGGCCCAGGCTCCTCAGTCTGATAATTCCCACCTTCCATGCGGGACCCCTTTCCTTTCTTCCATCTCCTCCTTTTCAAAAAGAAGAGATGGAAGAAAAGAGAGGGGTCCCACGCAACATGTGGAAAACAAGAACTGGCTAATTGAGAAGCCCAAACCCACAACAAACACAGCCACACACACACACACACACACACACACACACACACACACACACACACACACACGGGCCATGACAAAAATACCGTTCAGGCGGCACTGATGCAAAGGCCACGCCGCCCGTCAGCTGCTCGGGCCCAGCGCGTGGCTGGGGCTGTCTGCACACATGCGCTTGGCCACCCAGATGGGTGGCCAAGCGCAAGATGTCGACGGTTTTCAATTTTCCCCACAAGAATAATGGTTCAAAATTTGTGATCTTAACGTTTGTGACCTGCAGCGTGGACCTGTTTACCCCAAACTTGGAGACAGTTCTGTACTCATTATTTTCACCTATCTCTCTGCTCTTTACACTTTACTGTATGTTGATAGTTTTTTGTTTAGTCCAGTTTTTGGCTCACTGTATTTTTCCTGTATTTCTCTTTCCACTTTACTGTATATTGATAGTTTTTTCTTTAGTCCAGTTTTTGGCTCACTGTATTTTTCCTGTATTTCTCTTTCCACTTTACTGTATATTGATAGTTTTTTCTTTAGTCCAGTTTTTGGCTCACTGTATTTTTCCTGTATTTCTCTTTCCACTTTACTGTATATTGATAGTTTTTTCTTTAGTCCAGTTTTTGGCTCACTGTATTTTTCCTGTATTTCTCTTTCCACTTTACTGTATATTGATAGTTTTTTCTTTAGTCCAGTTTATGGCTCACTGTATTTTTCCTGTATTTCTCTTTCCACTTTACTGTATATTGATAGTTTTTTCTTTAGTCCAGTTTTTGGCTCACTGTATTTTTCCTGTATTTCTCTTTCCACTTTACTGTATATTGATAGTTTTTCTTTAGTCAGTTTTTGGCTCACTGTATTTTTCCTGTATTTCTTTCCACTTTACTGTATATTGATAGTTTTTCTTTAGTCCAGTTTTGGCTCACTGTATTTTTCCTGTATTTCTCTTTCCACTTTACTGTATATTGATAGTTTTTCTTTAGTCAGTTTATGGCTCACTGTATTTTTCCTGTATTTCTCTTCCACTTTACTGTATATTGATAGTTTTTTCTTTAGTCAGTTTATGGCTCACTGTATTTTTCCTGTATTTCTTTCCACTTTACTGTATATTGATAGTTTTTCTTTAGTCAGTTTTGGCTCACTGTATTTTTCCTGTATTTCTCTTTCCACTTTACTGTATATTGATAGTTTTTTCTTTAGTCCAGTTTTTGGCTCACTGTATTTTTCCTGTATTTCTCTTTCCCTTTTACTGTATGTTGATAGTTTTTCATTTTCCTCAAGTCTATTTTTTGCCTCATGCTGTACTTTTTCCATCATTTTTTCCACTTTACTGTATGATGTTGGTTCTTTGTATTTCTCAAGTATATTCTTTGTCTTTCTTTATTTTTTCCATCATTTGTCATCATCTTTTTGGTCCCCGATGAGTGTTGAGTGTGTGCTTAATGGGAGTGTTTGTGGGCTGTGTTGCTGTCATTACCGAGGGTGTGGCAGCCTGGCAGTGTTGCTCCCTCAGGTGGTGTTGCTGTGTTGCTGTGCTTCTTGGTTACCTTTGTTGTTTTGCTTCTTCCCTCTCACTCCCTCTCTGTCCCCTCTCACTCCCTCTCTGTCCCCTTTCACTCCCTCTCTGTCCCCTTTCACTCCCTCTCTGTCCCCTCTCACTCCTCTCTGTCCCCTCTCACTCCTCTCTGTCCCCTCTCACTCCTCTCTGTCCCCTCTCACTCCTCTCTGTCCCCTCTCACTCCTCTCTGTCCCCTCTCACTCCTCTCTGTCCCCTCTCACTCCTCTCTGTTCCCTCTCCTCCCTCTCTGTCCCCTCTCCTCCTCTCTGTCCCCTCTCCTCCTCTCTGTCCCCTCTCCCTCTCTCCCTCTCTGTCCCCTCCTCCTCTCTGTCCCCTCTCACTCCCTCTCTGTCCCTCTCCTCCTCTCTGTCCCCTCCCTCTCTGTCCCCTCTCACTCCTCTCTGTCCCCTCTCACTCCCTCTGTCCCCTCTCCTCCTCTCTGTTCCCTCTCACTCCTCTCTGTCCCCTCTCACTCCCTCTCTGTCCCCTCTCACTCCTCTCTGTCCCCTCTCACTCCTCTCTGTCCCCTCTCACTCCCTCTCTGTCCCCTCTCACTCCTCTCTGTCCCCTCTCACCTCCTCTCTGTCCCTCTCCTCCCCTCTCTGTTCCCCTCTCCTCCCTCTCTGTCCCCTCTCACTCCCTCTCTGTCCCCTCTCTCCTCCCTCTCTGTTCCCTCTCACTCCTCTCTGTCCCCTCCTCCTCTCTGTCCCCTCTCACTCCCTCTCTGTCCCCTCTCACTCCCTCTGTTCCCCTCTCCTCCCCTCTCTGTCCCCTCTCACTCCTCTCTGTCCCCTCTCACTCCTCTCTGTCCCCTCTCACTCCTCTCTGTCCCCTCTCACTCCCTCTCTGTCCCCTCTCACTCCCTCTGTTCCCTCTCCTCCTCTCTGTCCCCTCTCCTCCTCTCTGTCCCCTCTCACTCCTCTCTGTCCCCTCTCTGTCCCCCTCTCACCCTCCTCTCTGTCCCCTCTCACTCCCTCTCTGTTCCCTCTCACTCCTCTCTGTCCCCTCTCACTCCTCTCTGTCCCCTCTCACTCCCTCTTTGTTCCCTCTCACTCTCTCTCTGTCCCCTCTCCCTCCTCTCTGTCCCCTCTCACTCCTCTCTGTCCCTCTCCCTCTCTGTCCCCTCTCCCTCCCTCTCTGTCCCCTCCTCCCCTCTCTGTCCCCTCTCACCCTCTCTGTCCCCTCTCACTCCCTCTCGCTGTCCCATCTCACTCCTCTCTGTCCCCTCTCACTCCTCTCTGTCCCCTCTCACTCCCTCTCTGTCCCCTCTCACTCCCTCTCTGTTCCCTCTCACTCCTCTCTGTCCCCTCTCACTCCCTCTCTGTCCCCTCTCACTCCTCTCTGTCCCCTCTCACTCCTCTCTGTACCCTCTCACTCCTCTCTGTCCCCTCTCACTCCTCTCTGTCCCCTCTCACTCCTCTCTGTCCCCTCTCACTCCTCTCTGTCCCCTCTCACTCCTCTCTGTCCCCTCTCACTCCTCTCTGTCCCCTCTCACTCCTCTCTGTCCCCTCTCACTCCTCTCTGTCCCCTCTCACTCCTCTCTGTCCCCTCTCACTCCTCTCTGTCCCCTCTCACTCCTCTCTGTCCCCTCTCACTCCCGTTTCTTGCCTATCATTTCTTACTTTCTTATCCAGTGATTATTTTATGCTTACAAATTTACTTCCTAATGTTTTGTTATTTTTTATCCTGTTGATTTCTTTATTTCTTATCTGTATATGTATCTTCAAAGCCTTAGCTAAGCTCAGCCCCAGTAGACCACAAATAGGTAAATACACTCACTCCGTGGCACAACTGGTTAGAGCGCTGTGCTGCCAGGCCTTACGACCTGACAGGGCGGCGGTTCGAGCCTGCTCAGTCCTGATTCTTTCCGTTGACTACAGTCCATCGAGTCTAACTTGAGCCCTGTGGCTTGGCCCAAGGAAAACCCCCATTGTATACAGATCTAGCGATGACCTGCACATGGCTATCTGTCTCACTGTTAGTCTGTACGATATCTATTTATGGAACATACATATATTCATAATATGACTGCATGGTGTTATGAATGGCTTCTTAGGATTAGAGGGAAAGACAACGACTGAGTTGCGGCCAAGGCTGGCTCATCCGATATCCAAAATACAGAGGTCCGATTCATAGAGGGTTTGCTGTACCATGTGGGGCAGGGTGTCCATCATGTTACCGCCAGGCTTAGGGACACTGCCTGGCGCACACCCCTGTGGCACCTGGGCTTGCTAAGGACTCACTCAAGCCCAGCGTTACCAGATCATCATACTCAGAGCATCACATTTCTAGGTTTCAGACCCAGAACTGTTGTACCCACACAAATAATGCTACTCAGTTAACCGTGTAGCAGCGATGGGCCAAATTTGTGGCTTTACCGTGTAGCAGCGATGGGCCAAATTTGTGGCTTTACCGTGTAGCAGTGACAGGCCAAATTTGTGGCTTTACCGTGTAGCAGTGACAGGCCAAATTTGTGGCTTTACCGTGTAGCAGTGACAGGCCAAATTTGTGGCTTTACCGTGTAGCAGTGACAGGCCAAATTTGTGGCTTTACCGTGTAGCAGTGACAGGCCAAATTTGTGGCTTTACCGTGTAGCAGTGATGGGCCAAATTTGTGGCTTTACCGTGTAGCAGTGACAGGCCAAATTTGTGGCTTTACCATGTAGTAGTGATGGGCCAAATTTGTGGCTTTACCGTGTAGTGATGACCAAATTTGTGGCTACCATGTAACAACAATGGGCCAAATTTGTGGCTTTACCGTGTAACAGTGATGACAGGCCAAATTTGTGGCTTTACCATGTAACAGTGAATGGGCCAAATTTGTGGCTTTACCGTGTAGCAGTGACAGGCCAAATTTGTGGCTTTACCGATGTAACAGCGACAGGCCAAATTTATGGCTTTACCGTGTAGCAGCGACAGGCCAATTTGTGGCTTTACCGTGTAGCAGCAGGCCAAATTGTGGCTTTACCGTGTAGCAGCGACGGGCCAAATTTGTGGCTTTACCGTGTAGCAGCGACGGGCCAAATTTGTGGCTTTACCGTGTAGCAGCGACGCGCCAAATTTGTGCCATGATATAAACCCCCCAAAATAGACGATACATAAACTGATCACAAATGCTTTGATATATATTATGAAATGGTTTGTGTGATTGATGATTTTTTCTCATTTTTCCCACTTAGAGGGACCATTAAGAAACATGATCCCTGCTGCTACCGGGTTAAAGTTATTGCTAAAACTGTTAAAATTTGATGTTTTTTTGCAATAGTTCTTCTTGTTCTCATTTAACCTGGTAGCAGCAGGGATCATGTTTCTTAATGGTCCCTCCAAGCGAGAAAAATGAGAAAAAATCACCCCTCACACAAACCATTTCATAGTATATATCAAAGCATTTGTGATCAGATTATGTATCATCTATTTTGGGGGGTTTATATCATGGTAAAGCCAAATTTGGCCGTCACTGCTACATGGTAAAGCCACAATTTGTCCCGTCGCTACTACGGTAAAGCCAAGGTTGGACAGGCTATGAGTCGCTCCCATTCCCATTCCCATTCTCACTCTTTTTTTCAATGTTCTGGGTCACAAACTGGAAACAGCGTGCCGAGTGTGCTGGTCTGGTAACGCTGGCCATGGCTATCTCTCACCCTGTTGTTGTTGTCATTTAACATGGGGTTGGACAGGCTATGAGTCTCTCCCATTCCCATTCTCACTCTTTTTTTTCAATGTTCCGGGTCACAAACTGGAAACAGCGTGCCGAGTGTGTTGGTCTGGTAACGCTGGCCATGGCTATCTCTCACCCTATTGCTGCCTCTGTGGTCGCTGAGGGTCGTATTTTAAAACATCTCGTCGCCCAAGCTCACATATTTGACATAGCTTTCATAGGAGCTGTAGGCCTTTCCAGGGGTAGTTTTATGACCCTGGTGGTAGTTTGACCCTTCTTCTGTACCATGAACCTTAAAAAACACTCATCAAAACCAGACTGATCCCCTCTTTGACCTTTAGAGATAGTTGATGTGAGGAGCGATGGTGTCTTAAAATATGGCCCTTACTGTTGTGTGTGTCCTCTTACATGTGTCCCAGGCTTGTCATACATGTACCAACCTAACCATATATGTACCCAACTTACTGTCCTTGCCTCCCTCCCTCCCTCCCTCCTCCCACCCTTCCTTGAACCCTCCCTCAAATACCATCCTCTTCCTCCCTCCATCCTTACCTCCCCTCCCTCCGTCATCTCCTCCTTCTGTTGCTCCATCTGCTTTTCTCTCTGTTTCCCTCCCCGTTTCTTCCCTCCCTCCTTCCTCCTCCTCGTCATGGCCCCCTCCTGTTCATTCTTCTCTTCCCTCCTTCCTCCTTCCCTTCCTTCTTATCTCTCTATCTCCTCTTCTTTTCCTTCCTTGTTCATTCTTCCTGTCTTCTGTGGGTGTTTTTCTTCTTTCCTCTGTGTCCTGTTCTGCTTGCCTTCCTCTCTCTTCCCTCTGTCCCTTCCTCACTTCTCTTCCTCCCTTCCCCTGTCCCTGCATTCCTCACCCTCCTCGCTGCTATGCTCATTCTTTCCTCTCTTCTTCCTCTTTCCTCTGTGTCCTGTTCTGCTTGCCTTCCTCTCTCTTCCCTCTGTCCCTTCCTCCCTTCCTCTGTCCCTGCATTCCTCACCCTGCTTGCTGCTATGCTCATTCTTTCCTCTCTTCTTCCTCTTTCCTCTGTGTCCTGTTCTGCTTGCCTTTCTCTCTCTTCCCTCTCTCCCTTCCTCCCTTCCTCTGTCCCTGCATTCCTCACCCTGCTTGCTGCTATGCTCATTCTTTCCTCTCTTCTTCCTCTTTCCTCTGTGTCCTGTTCTGCTTGCCTTCCTCCCCCTGTCCCCTGTCTGCTCCCTCCCTCCCCTCTGCCTGTCTCCCTCCCACCCTCACCCCCCCACTCACCCCCCCTCCCTCCTGCTCTCTTCCAGGTGCAGGAGAAGCATGGGAGCGCTGAGGACAGAATTCAGCGCCTGGAGAACCAGCTGGATGAGAAGGGCGCCGAGCTGCACCGCCTCAACCAGCGCCTCAAGATGAATGAGGAGCACAACACGCGGCTCTCCAGCACTGTTGACAAGCTGCTGCAAGGTGTGTGTGTGTGTGTGTGTGTGTGTGTGTGTGTGTTTATATATTTTACGTAGCTGATTTCCTCCTCTTGATCGTGTGTGTGTGTGTGTGTGTGTGTGTCAGTAGTTGGGGTCTGTGTCTTGCCGTCTCTTGGTGTGTGGCAGTGGCCGGTGTCAGGGTGTGTGGTGTGTGTGTCGCCCCCTCTGCGGGTGTGTGGGTGTGGGTGTGTGTGTGTGTGTGTGTGTGTGTGTGTGTGTGTGTGTGTGTGTGTGTTTATATATTTTACGTAGCTGATTTCCTCCTCTTGATCATGTGTGTGTGTGTGTGTGTGTGTGTGTGTCAGTAGTTGGGGTCTGTGGCGTGTCTTGCCTTCTCTTGGTGTGTGGCTGTGGCCGGGGTCAGGGTGTGTGGTGTGTGTGTCGCCCCCTCTTGGTGTGTGTGTGTGTGTGTGTGTGTGTGTGTGTCTGGCTTTCGTCGTGGTGTGTGGGTGAGGAGGACGCGAGGGCTGCGTTATCGGAGGGTTCTGTGCCTGGCTGGTAAAGGCTCGCCATAACTACACCGCTGACCACGCTGGCACGTTATCTCAGGGCTGGGGGTGATGGGCCCATCACTGCAGTGTTGTGAGCACTGAGGACACATGGAAGGGGGGCCACCCCACACTTGTAACAAAGAGACATTACTGGTAACATTTAATTTCAGGTCAACATTCTGGCTTGAGTGACAACTGAACTACTCTGTTGTATTTCCTTCGTGCATTCCCTACATGACTGTCACTAATAATATGTTTACAAAGTGTGATATTTATATCATCTGATGATCCGGGAAAATGCTGGCATTGTATATCTACAGCAAAGTGTAGGACTCTTCAATGCATTTCACAAACATTATGGACTCAGTGAAATTCCTGGCCCCAAGCCAACATGTTGGGACAAAAGACCTTTCCCACAATGCTGAAGATTCTTTCTACAGGTGCAGAACATGCAGGCACAGCCAGGGAGTTCTGTGCTGCCTCTGCCAGGGCTGGAAACACCTCTGCCTGCTCCTGCCTTCCAGTCTGTGGTGCCTCCCTTTTCTCAGACATGCACGGGGGACTTGGATCTCTTTGCATGTTACTCTTAATGGACTCCTGCCCCTGAGATTGTCTGGTGGTTGTTGAGTTGGGGACTCCCTAACAGTGAACAGTTTCCTCCTCTTGGTGGTGAGTCTCCTGAACTTGTCCCTCCCTGGCTTGGCTGCTGAGGGTCCTGTATCCATGCTTAAAGTGCTTGGCAGCTTCTTGACAGCAAGCTGTGCTGTCACTACAAGGGAAGACTCGAGGGCGGCCGTCACCTCCTCTACAGAGCGCTGATCCAGCCTAATGCTGGCATCTGATGTGCCTGCCACTTGATGTTTTTTATCTTGGTGGTGTTGTGTGCATCCTTGTGCTGACCTCCTCAGCGCAAACATCAGAGCATTGTCATGCCTTGAGTGTCTGTGCCCAGTGAACCTTGAGTCCCAGCACACACTCACAGTTCTGAGGGGACAGTTGTGCTGGTGCTGGTGCTGGTGCACGCTGAGTCCTGATGTCTAAGTGTTGCCAGACATACCTTGAGGCAGTTTGGTTCTAGACATAATAATCAGATTAAGGTAATTTGCAAACAATAGAATTTCAAACTGATAATGATCCATTCAGTGCCATTAGCAAATCAGTGAAGTGTTCATATGTAGTGCACCTACTTTCTCACTCTCTTGAAAAGTGGTCCAATACAAGTACAAACACTGGTACTTTGTTTTTTCTAAATTTTAAATGCAAATACAAGTAGTAAATATTTTGTACCAAGTCAACTCCAGGGTGTGAGGGTTGGCTGGCTGGTCCTGGCTGGCAGCCTGTGGTGTGGCGGGCAAGGCTGCCCAGGTGTTGGAGCCCAGCACAAAGAAGTATCAGCAAATTGGGCCAAAACATTATGGTGCCCACTGTGTTCAGCACCGGTCATGGTGTGAGTGTTACACAAGCCTTGGTGTGGAGGAAGTGCGTGAGATCAGAGGTGTGGTTACGGTGCTGGTCCCGCCCCTTGTGCTGCGTAAGGGACAAGGTGGTGGTGGCAACACTGCTGACACTGGTGCCTTCCCTTGTGTTCCAGAATCCAATGACAGGCTGCAAGTCCACCTCAAAGAACGGATGCACGCACTCGAGGAGAAGAACGCACTCACCGCAGAGCTGGAGAGGACACGCAAGATCCTCGAGGACTCCACTCAGGAAAAGGTATGCACGGCGGACTGAGGGTGCAGCGGGAGTTATAAGGGACACCCATAACTGTGACAGAGCTACAGATAGATAGACAGACTCAGCTGCAATCCATGGCAGTACAGGAGGATAGGGTCAGATAGCCTCACCTTGGTCCCCAGTTGTCAGGTCAGTGTGGAATGGAAACTCTGTGTATAATTATAACCATGACAGAGCTACAGATAGATAGACTCAGTACAGGAGGATAGGGTCTGATAGCCTCACCTTGGTCCCCAGTTGTCAGGTCAGTGTGGAATGGAAACTCTGTGTATAATTATAACCATGACAGAGCTACAGATAGATAGACTCAGTACAGGAGGATAGGGTCTGATAGCCTCACCTTGGTCCCCAGTTGTCAGGTCAGTGTGGAATGGAAACTCTGTGTATAATTATAACCATGACAGAGCTACAGATAGATAGACTCAGTACAGGAGGATAGGGTCTGATAGCCTCACCTTGGTCCCCAGTTGTCAGGTCAGTGTGGAATGGTAACTCTGTGTATAATTATAACCATGACAGAGCTACAGATAGATAGACTCAGTACAGGAGGATAGGCTCTGATAACCTCACCTTTTGTCAGGTCAGTGTGGAATGGTAACTCTGTGTATAATTATAACCATGACAGAGCTACAGATAGATAGACTCAGTACAGGAGGATAGGCTCTGATAACCTCACCTTGGTCCCCAGTTGTCAGGGCAGTGTGGAATGGAAACTCTGTGTATAATTATAACCATGACAGAGCTTCAGATAGACAGACTCAGTACAGGAGGGAATAGGGTCTGATAACCTCACCTTGGTCCCCAGTTGTTAGGTCAGTGTGGAATGGTAACTCTGTGTATAATTATAACCATGACAGAGCTTCAGATAGACAGACTCAGTACAGGAGGGAATAGGGTCTGATAGCCTCACCTTGGTCCCCAGTTGTCAGGTCAGTGTGGAATGGTAACTCTTTGTATAATTATAACCATGACAGAGCTACAGATAGACAGACTCAGTACAGGAGGATAGGGTCTGATAGCCTCACCTTGGTCTTGCTGTGACAATATAACACATGTATTTTGAGTGTTTCCAATAACTGTTACTCACTGAAGCAGATGTGTAGTGGGACGGACTGGCTCTCTCTGACACTGTTGAGCCTGACTGGAGAGATTAGCGCCACGGTTGGCATGGAGGTGTTTGTGTGTGTGAACTGTGAGTGTTGGGTGGAAGGGACTGCAGTGGAAGACATTGATGAGTATGAGAATGATGAGTGTAAGAGACTGCAGTGGAAGACTTCAAGGATAGGAGGAGGCGGAAATGTTTGTGTTGGATCTGGGAATGGTGGGTGTAAGGGACTGCAGGGAAGGACTTTGAGGGCTGTGAGAAGCTGCTGCGCCCTACACAGGACAGTTTTGGGAGGCAGAATACATGGGCAAGGGTGAGCCTCAATTTGATAGGAAATTCACAGCACAGCATCAGAGTTTGAGATGAGTGTGAGGAAGTGTGTACGTAATGTGTGTGGCAGTGCTGTGGTGTGGGTGAAGGCAAGCTGTGGCCGCTGCCCTCACTGCTGCAGGGGATGTTGGGTGTGGGATACCATTCTGCCTTGGTGTGTGTGTGTGTGTGTGTGTGTGTGTGTGTGTGTGTGTGTGTAGTAACCTGGTGTCTTGCCAAAGGATCGGCTCCAGCAGGAGCTGGATAGCATGAAGGCGGAGATGGAGAGTCTGTTCCCGGCCGGCCTGGTGGGGTAAGTGGGTCGCGCCACGACGCGCCGGCCTTCCCTTGCTGCCCACGCTTCCCACCAGCTCGCCGCCGTCTCTCTCTCTCTCTCTGTCTCTCTTGTCTGGATGTCTGCTTGATGTAGTATTGCTTTTAGATACTTTGATTTCTTCTGTTTTCTTTTGCTACAGAATGAAATATTGAAAGAATTGTCCAGACGGCAACTAGAGGCTGAACAGCTGAAGCAACAAATGTTGCAACAGGAGATTGCCTTCAATATTAAACAGACAGAAGCTTTAACAAGGTAATGATTAGCAGGGCTGGAGCTGAGCATTGACGTGTGTTGTCCCAGGGCTGAGTGGGGGCTGGGGGGAGGCTGAGCTGTGTGGGGGCCGAGCAGCCTCCACACAGCCCCGGCCTCCCCCTCCGGCCACCCTCACAGCCACTGTTCACTGTTGTAGTCATCACCGCCCGCTGCCGCCCGCCGGCCAGGCCTCGGCCCGCCCACAGCGCTGTGTTGCCGCCCACACACAGTTGTCCTAAACTTGCCCGTAATCAAAGTGGCCTTCACGCTCAACACAGACTTGGCCGTCCCTTGCAGTGTCCAGTGGAGAAGTGGCTCTCAGGCTCACGGCCAACCGTGGCCGCTCATCAAGTTGTTCTTTGATAAAGTTTCTCTCAAGCTCACTGTCAAACTTGTCTGTTTGGTCAAGGTCATTGCTGACCTAGACGTTCTCAAGCTCACCTTCCACCAGACCTGTTCATGTTGCAAAGTTGCACCTAGATGACGTTGCTTTTTGCATATTTCTTTTAAGCTTACTTCCAAACTGTCAAGTCACTTCTTGTAAACACATCACCACCCTCAATATAAAGTTGTTCTCAAAGTTTACCTTGAACGTTCTACATCTTGTTGAATCACTTACTCTCTCAGATAAAAATCCTGGTGTGTGTGTGTCTCTTAAACTTAGTGTGAGAGCGAGGCCCCTCACCGCACCGCCACCTGTGCCGGCAACACAACGCGGGCCCCCGCAGCACACAGGGAGGGTGACGCAACACCTCAGGCTGAACCGTGTTGTTCTAATTGGCATATATTTTCTTCAGAGGAGCAGCACAGCATACTTATTTCTGTACCTTTTGCTTGTGCCTTGCTCTGTTCCTCTACCTCATGGAAACAACAAAATTAAAGACATCCCTTTTTTGTCATCAACATTGAGGTGTGGCTGAGAAGGGCTGTGAGGGATGAAGCCAGTCCTCCTGGTGTGTGCTGGGAAAGGTGGGCCACTTTAAAACACTTTCCTGCGCCATGACGGGCTGGGGCCAACTACCATCCAGGCCCCTCAAGGAAGCCTATCAGTGCTATAGGCATAAAAAAAAAAAAAATAAATAAATAAATAAAAATATAAATAAAAAAAATCACAGGAAGAACAAGAAGTAAGTTGCAAGAGAAAAGCTCCCTCAGCACACCAAACACAAAGTTGTTTTTCCCCATCAGCTTGTTTTGTGTTCTTCCTGGGGGGTGTAGCCGGCCGGCTTTACCCAGTGCACACCTGGCCCTGTCCCTCACGCCCCTTCTCCTCCCGACGCCTCAAACGTACAGTCGGTAGAAAAAGTATCGAACACCTTTGCGTCGATTGAACTGAAATTGAGGGAATCCTATTGACATGGTTTTGTGTTGGCTTGGTTGGTACCAGTGGCTCGAGTGTACTCATTGGCACCCACCTAACCAACACAACACCATGTATATAGATTTCGCTCAAAGTCTATTCAGTCGACCATTGGGTGTTTGATGCTCTTTTTGCCGCCCGTCCTCTTTGGTTTCTGAAGTTGTGTTTACCAAAAGACCCGATATTAAGCGTCAAAAGCTGATTACAACAATATTTACTGGTTTCTGACGCCTAACTATTGCCAAGAAACATCAGGAATTAACTGTTTTAACGATAAATATAAAAGAATCTCGTCAAAAGCCGTCCTTTTTTCCACAACACGTCGGCACTCATTCCTGTAGTGCTGAGGGAGGCAGAGTGTGTTGTGTTGGCATAATGCCCAAGCAATGCACATCCTTAGCAATACACTGTTGACCCACCGCCCCTAAGCTAAGGACACCTCCCATGCATGTCATCACCATTCCAAGGATGCTGTGGTTAAGGGACTGAGACCACTGTTGCCAGATTGTCGTACTCAGAGCATAGTATTTACCGGTTTTTGAAGCATAACTATTGCCAAGAAACATCAGGAATTAACTGTTTTAACGATGAATATAAAAGAATCTCATTATTGGGGCCCAGGAGACAGTTATGGGGTCGGAAGTCAAAAATAGCTGATTACACACAACAATTTATTTATTTTCTGGCCCTAACTATCCATTGCCAAGAAACATCAGGAATTAACTGTTTTAACGATAAATATAAAAGAATCTCGTTATTGGGTCCCAGGAGACAGTTATGGGGTCGGAAGTCGATAAACATTAGAAGCTGAGTACGACAATATTTACTGGTTTCTGACGCCTAACTATTGCCAAGAAACATCAGGAATTAACTGTTTTAATGATAAATATAAAAGAATCTCATTATTGGGTCCCAGGAGACAGTTATGGGGTCGGAAGTCGGTAAACATAAGAAGCTGATTACAACAATATTTACTGGTTTCTGACGCCTAACTATTGCCAAGAAACATCAGGAATTAACTGTTTTAACGATAAATATAAAAGAATCTCGTTATTGGGGCCCAGGAGACAGTTATGGGGTCGGAAGTTGGTAAATATAAGAAGCTGAGTACGACAATATTTACTGGTTTCTGACGCCTAACTATTGCCAAGAAACATCAGGAATTAACTATTTTGACGATAAATATAAAAGAATCTCGTTACTGGGCCCCAGGAGACAGTTATGGGCTGTGAAGTCGGTAAACATTAGAAGCTGAGTACGACAATATTTACTGGTTTCTGACGACTAACTATTGCCAAGAAACATCAGGAATTAACTATTTTAACGATAAATATAAAAGAATCTCGTTATTGGGGCCCAGGAGACAGGTATGGGGTCGGAAGTCAGTAAATATTAGAAGCTGAGTACGACAATATTTACTGGTTTCTGATGCCTAACTATTGCCAAGAAACATCAGGAATTAACTGTTTTAATGATAAATATAAAAGAATCTCGTTATTGGGCCCCAGGAGACAGTTTCTGGATCGGAAGTCGTTAAATATTAGAAGCTGAGTACGACAATCTGGCAGCAGTGACTGAGACTTGGCCCAGTGCATGCCCGGTGGTGCCCAGAGCCATAGGACAGGAGAGCATGGCCGCCTTCATCACAGCTGCCATGTCATTACCGAAAGAGTCACGTGAAATTCAAATGGAAGCTGATACTGTAGTGTTTTCTGTGTGCTCTTGGTTCTCAAAGAAGTACCCAGACCACAAAAAACTATTGAATTGGCATCAGTTTAACCCGGTAGCAGCGACGGGGCTAATTTGTGGCTTTACCGTGTAGCAGCGACGGGCCTAATTTGTGGCTTTACCGTGTAGCAGCGATGGGCCAAATTTGTGGCTTTACCGTGTAGCAGCGATGGGCCTAATTTGTGGCTTTACCGTGTAGCAGCGATGGGCCAAATTTGTGGCTTTACCGTGTAGCAGTGACGGGCCAAATTTGTGGCTTTGTCGTGTAGCAGCGATGGGCCAAATTTGTGGCTTTACCGTGTAGCAGCGACGGGCCAAATTTGTGCCATGATATAAACCCCCCAAAATAGATGATGCATAATCTGATCACAAATGCTTTGAAATACGTTATGAAATGGTTTGTGTGAGGGGTGATTTTTTCTCATTTTTCTCGCTTGGAGGGACTGTTAAGAAGCATGATCCCCGCTGCTACTGGGTTAAAATCTCGCTTGGTTCTTTTGGTTGCAATGTGGCGACTGTGGTGAAGTTGGCCACACACTCTTGCTCTAGGGCTCTGGTGGCACCCTGACCTCGCTGCCACTGTTACCACGATCTTGATTAATATTGTTTTTCTGTGTTTTTCTTCCTCAGTATCTATCCACTCAGTCATTTAAAGTATTGTAAATCTAATATCATCTTTTGTTTTTGTTTTTTCATCTCTATATATTGTCAGTCATTCAGAGCTTCGGATGTCTTGATTAATATTGTTTTTCTGTGTTTTTCTTCCTCAGTATCTATCCACTCAGTCATTTAAAGTATTGTAAATCTAATATCATCTTTTGTTTTTGTTTTTTTCATCTCTATATATTGGCAGTCATTCAGAGCTTCGGATGTCTTGATTAATATTGTTTTTCTGTGTTTTTCTTCCTCAGTATCTATCAACTCAGTCATTTAAAGTGTCGTAAATCTAATATCATCTTTTTGTTTTTGTTTTTTCATCTCTATATATTGTCAGTCATTCAGAGCACCGGATGTCTTGATTAATATTGTTTTTCTGTGTTTTTCTTCTCCAATATCTATCCACTCAGTCATTTAAAGTGTCGTAAATCTAATATCATCTTTTTGTTTTTGTTTTTTCATCTCTATATATTGTCAGTCATTCAGAGCTTCGGATGTCTTGATTAATATTGTTTTTCTGTGTTTTTCTTCCTCAGTATCTATCCACTCAGTCATTTAAAGTGTCGTAAATCTAATAATATCATCTCTTTTTTAATTTTTTGTACATCTCTATATATTGTCAGTCATTCAGAGCTTCGGATGTCTTGATTAATATTGTTTTTCTGTGTTTTTCTTCCTCAATATCTATCCACTCAGTCATTTAAAGTGTTGTAAATCTAATAATATCATCTCTTTTTTTTATCTTTTGTACATCTCTATATATTGTTTTTGTTTTTTCATCTCTATCTATTGTCGGTCATTCAGAGCTTCGGATGTCTTGATTAATATTGTTTTTCTGTGTTTTTCTTCCTCAGTATCTATCCACTCAGTCATTTAAAGTATCGTAAATCTAATAATATCATCTCTTTTTTTATCTTTTGTACATCTCTATATATTGGCAGTCATTCAGAGCACCGGATGTCTTGATTAATATTGTTTTTCTGTGTTTTTCTTCCTCAGTATCTATCCACTCAGTCATTTAAAGTATCGTAAATCTAATATCATCTTTTGTTTTTGTTTTTTCATCTCTATATATTGTCGGTCATTCAGGGCTTCGGATGTCTTGATTAATATTGTTTTTCTGTGTTTTTCTTCCTCAATATCTATCCACTCAGTCATTTAAAGTATCGTAAATCTAATATCATCTTTTGTTTTTGTTTTTTCATCTCTATATATTGTCAGTCATTCAGGGCTTCGGATGTCTTGATTAATATTGTTTTTCTGTGTTTTTTTTCCTCAGTATCTATCCACTCAGTCATTAATCTACTTTCTCATTATTTTATTCATTTTTCCGTGTCCTCCTCCTCCTCCTCCTCCTCCTCCTCCTCCTTCTTTCCTTCTTTGCACTATTCTATTGCTTAATCTACTTTCTCATTCTTATACTAATTTTTGTGTCCTCCTCCTCCTCCCCCGTACCCCCCCCCCCCCCCAGGTCGGTGTCCCCCACGGGCGGTGAGTTCGTCCGCAGCACCTCACACTCCAGCTTTGACTCCCGCTCCCTGCCGCGCCGCCCGCCCTCGGCCCCGCCCACGCACAAACGCACCCCAGGCAGCCTTGAGGAGGAGAACGCACAGGTGAGGGGCGGCTTCCTCCTCCTCTTCCTCACTCCCGTCATACCTCATCCATGTGGTATTGTTGTTGTTGTCATTATCCCTCATACTATCCATTGTTATTCCTCATACTATCATTGTTGCCACCCTCATTCCTCCTCCTCCTCCTCCTCATACTATCTCTCCTCATTCCTCATTCCTCACACTATTGTTGTCATCACCTTCATTCCTCCTCCCCTCCTCCTCCTCCTCTTCTTCCTCCTCATTCCTCATCCTCATACTCCTCCAATCACCACCCTCATTCCACTCCCTCCCCCCCAGGCCAACTCCGGGTGGGAGATAGCGGGGGCACACATCCAGTCCCAGTTCAGCGGCGAGGGTGGGGACCTGTCCGACGGGGAGGGTGAGGACGCCGAGTCAATATTCTCCCACATGGATATGCTCTCACCCTCCCACCACACGGACGCCCAGACCCTCGCCCTCATGCTGCAGGAACAACTGGACGCCATCAACAACGAGATCAGGTCAGTGTTGGGACGGCCATGCGCGCCGCCCCACCCTCCCATGGGCTCACTCTTCTGTACGTGCTGTTTATGGGCAAGTTTTAGAGCCGATTTCACAGTCCAACACGGCATATTCGTAACAGCTCGAACCAAACTATAGAATCCCATACAATCCAAAATGGGGAGGTCTTCGATGCCACACCAAATACACAAGAGTTTTCCTGTATAGTTTCATCAAATTTGTGAACTTCAATATGAACACCAGACACTATACAAGGAAATTTCGAAGGCTCTGGTATTGGTTTGGGAGCTTACTAATCCAGCATGGGGAACTGTGAAACTGGCCCTTAGTGAGTGTTCTAAACCCTGACGGATATTGCCTTTCTGTATCCGTGAACCAATTTGTGAACTTAAATACAAACACCAGACACTATACAAGGAAATTTCGAAGGCTCTGGTATTGGTTTGGGAGCTTACTAACCCATCATGGAGAACTGTGAAACTGGCCCTTACAGTCCAACACAGCAAGTTTGTAAGCTCCCCAACCAAACACAAAATACGACAGAAATTCCTTGTAGCTCTAGAGTTTGGTGTTGATATAAAAAGGAAGAGGAGATTTTAGGGCTGGTATTACTAGAGACTCCCTTCTCACATAAGCTATTCCTAAAGGTCAAAGGGGGATATCAGTTAGGCTCTAATGAGTGTTTTTTAGGCTCAGGGTACAGAAGAAGGGTCACACTACCACCAGGGTCATAAAAGTACTACTGGAAATGCCCACAACTCCTAGGAAAGCCTTGTCAGATATGTGTTTCCTATATTCACGGTACAGAGGAAGGGTCACACTACCACCAGGGTCATAAAACTACTACTGGAAATGCCCACAACTCCTAGGAAAGCCTTGTCAGATATGTGTTTCCTATATTCACAGTACAGAGGAAGGGTCACACTACCACCAGGGTCATAAAACTACTACTGGAAATGCCCACAACTCCTAGGAAAGCCTTGTCAGATATGTGTTTCCTATATTCACGGTACAGAGGAAGGGTCACACTACCACCAGGGTCATAAAACTACTACTGGAAATGCCCACAACTCCTAGGAAAGCCTTGTCAGATATGTGTTTCCTATATTCACGGTACAGAGGAAGGGTCACACTACCACCAGGGTCATAAAACTACTACTGGAAATGCCCACAACTCCTAGGAAAGCCTTGTCAAATATGTGTTCTTGGGTGACGAAGCCTAGGAAACCACACTGGAAATCTCTTTATTAGTGTCTGGTGTTGAGTAAAAAAACATATCATTGTGGAGAATAGAGTTTGGTTAGGGTGCTTACCATGACGCTGTGCTGGACTGTGGAGCTGGCGATATGACCTTTCTCTTGGGTCGCTTTTCCTCTTACCTTCATTAACAGGGAGGTAAAAAGGTCATTAAGCAGCTCATTAGATTCACGTCGGCGCTGCTCCTCCTCATGTGACCGCTACTAATGGTGGTGTTGATGTGCTATTTTTTGTTGTTTATTCTCACCATTTGTATTACTGTTACTGTTGTTGGTATCACTGCTGTCCTTATGCCCTTCCTGTAACAACAATAACAGCTGCTACTACTACTTCTACTACTACTACTACTACTACTACTACTACTACTACTACTACCATTACTACTACTACTACTACTACTACTACTACTACTACTACTGCTGCTATACTACTACTACTACTACTACTACTATTACTACTTCTACTGGTATTGCTATTACTACTACTACTACTACTACTACTACTACTGGTATTGCTGCTGCTACTACTACTACTACTACTACTACTGCTACTACTACTACTACTACTGTTACTACTACTACTACTACTATTACTACTACTGTGACTCAGGTTCCTCTGTTTCTCTCTCTCTCTCTCTCTCTCTCTCTCTCTCTCTCTCTCTCTCTCTCTCTCTCTCTCTCTCTCTCTCTCTCTCTCTCTCTCTCTCCACTGTTTGTTTAGTGTGATTTAAAAGTGGTATTAATTAAGTGTTATTCGTTTATTATTATTATTATTATTATTATTATTATTATTATTATTATTATTATTGTTTATTTATTTATTTATTTATTTCTTCCCTGACCATTACACTCCATCACATACTCATTGCCTCTCCCTTTGCTTCTGGTCTGTTTATTTATTTATTTATTTATTTACTTATTTATTTTTTTTACAACAGACAGCTCAAGGGCGTTCAAAAAAAGAAAACAACAATAAAAAAAAAAAAAAGCCCGCTACTCGCTGCTCCTACAAAAAAGAATCAGAAGAGGCGGCCGAAAGAGAGGTCAATTTCCAGCCACATTAATCCTTGGCTCGCTCTCACTGCCGGCACTTTTTTCTCTGACACACACCCTCGCAGAGCCATAGAGCAGGCGTCGCGTTGTTACCGAGAGTGTCGCAGGAAATCCAACATCATATCCCTTCACTGGTAGCCTGGTAACATACACTCCCAGGTCTTTCTCTGCCTCTGTGGTGGATAGTGGAGTGTTTCCCATGTGGTATTGGTGTGCTGGATATCCCTTCACTGGTAGCCTGGTAACATACACTCCCAGGTCTTTCTCTGCATCTGTGGTGGATAGTGGAGTCTTTCCCATGTGGTATTGGTGTGCTGGATATCCCTTCACTGGTAGCCTGGTAACATACACTCCCAGGTCTTTCTCTGCCTCTGTGGTGGATAGTGGAGTGTTTCCCATGTGGTATTGGTGTGCTGGATATCCCTTCACTGGTACCCTGGTAACACACTCCCAGGTCTTTCTCTGCCTCTGTGGTGGATAGTGGAGTGTTTCCCATGTGGTATTGTTGTGCTGGATATCCCTTCACTGGTAGCCTGGTAACATACACTCCCAGGTCTTTCTCTGCCTCTGTGGTGGATAGTAGAGTGTTTCCCATGTGGTATTGGTGTGCTGGATATCCCTTCACTGGTAGCCTGGTAACATACACTCCCAGGTCTTTCTCTGCATCTGTGGTGGATAGTGGAGTGTTTCCCATGTGGTATTGTTGTGCTGGATATCCCATCCCAACATGCAGGACTTTACATTTTTCTACGCTGAATTGTAACAGCCACTTTTTGCTCCATTCCACTGGCTTGGTGAGGTCTTCTGGTAGGAAATCCGCAGTCAAGGGGTCAAGGATCACATTCTTGAAGCATTTTGACGCCCAGGCACACGCACATTCAACAAAGCTTTCGCATAACTTTAGGGCATTTCCATGGGTAGTTATTCGAGCCTAGTGGTAATTTCACAAGGCTTCTGCACACATATATCGGCAGGAGTTATTTCTCGACCAGTCATCCGCCAGTGAAACAACCTTCCTGCACAAGTAGTTAGTGCAGATACGATCAACTCTTTTATGAATCATGTTGACCGTAACTTTGCTGCGGCGGACGGAGTGAACACACCTGCGCGTACATCCAAAACTATTAATCTCCTTAGTGTTAATCTCCTTGAGAGGCATAGGAGTCTGAGAACACTTGACTGGATTGCTGCATTCATTTTAAAGTATGACGTCCAGAATTTGCTAAGCCTTCGTTTCCCTCAGTGTTTTCTCAATGCTCCCTCCCTCCTTCCTCCTTCCCTTCCTTCTTATCTCTCTATCTCCCCCTCTTCTCCTTCCTTGTTCATTCTTCCTGTCTTCTGTGGGTGTTTTTCCTCTTTCCTCTGTGTCCTGTTCTGCTTGCCTTCCTCTCTCTTCCCTCTGTCCCTTCCTCACTTCTCTTCCTCCCTCCCTCTGTCCCTGCATTCCTCGCCCTGTTCGCTGCTATGGTCATTCTTTCCTCTCTTTTTCCTCTTTCCTCTGTGTCCTGTTCTGCTTGCCTTCCTCTCTTCCCTCTGTCCCTTCCTCACTTCTCTTCCTCCCTCCCTCTGTCCCTGCATTCCTCGCCCTGTTCACTGCCATGGTCATTCTTTCCTCTCTTTTTCCTCTTTCCTCTGTGTCCTGTTCTGCTTGCCTTCCTCTCTTCCCTCTGTCCCTTCCTCACTTCTCTTCCTCCCTCCCTCTGTCCCTGCATTCCTCGCCCTGTTCGCTGCCATGGTCATTCTTTCCTCTCTTTTTCCTCTTTCCTCTGTGTCCTGTTCTGCTTGCCTTCCTCTCTCTTCCCTCTGTCCCTTCCTCCCTTCCTCTGTCCCTGCATTCCTCACCCTGCTCCCTTCTCTGCTCATTCTTTCCTCTCTTCTTCTGTGGCTGTACTTCTTTCCTCTGTGTCCTGTTCTGAGTCTTATCATGCACACAGAGTTAATTTATTATGTATTACTTGTGTGTTTGTGTACATTCTATAAGGTTCACGTGCTCTCCCTCCCTCACTCTCTCCTTCGTGGTTTCCAAGGGTAGGAGTTGCACCTTGTTGTGTCCAAAGGCTTACTTGTTTTTCTGCTTAACTTTTTCTTGACTCATTTTTTTTTTCGGGGATAGAAATTGCATCTTTTAGTGTCTTTTCTGCTACTCTTTTTTCCTTCTTATTTTCAGGGTTAGTATTTGCATCTTTTATCAACTGTTCCTTTCATTTTCATTCCCCTCTCTCTCTCTCTCTCTCTCTCTCTCTCTCTCTCTCTCTCTCTCTCTCTCTCTCTCTCTCTCTCTCTCTCTCTCTCTCTCTCTCTCTCTCTCTCTCTCTCTCTCTCTCTCTCTCTCTCTCTCTCTCTCTCTCTCTCTCTCTCTCTCTCTCTCTCTTCCCCCCCCCCCCCCAAGGGTAGGCATTGCATCATTTAACAGCTAAAAATTTACTTGCTTCTCCTCTTCCTTTCCTCTCTCTCTCTCTCTCTCTCTCTCTTTTTTTTTTTTTTTTCCCGAGGGTATCAATTTCAGTCAGCAGCCACAAGTTCCTCAGCCTTTCCTCTTTCCCTTTCTCTCCTCCTTTCTTTGAGGGCGGGCATTGCATCTCTCAGCGGCCAAAATGTGGGCTGTAACATTGTCTGGGGTCGTTGCTCCTCACTCTGGTAGCCTTGGCTGTGATCACTGGCATAGATACTGTTGATGCTTGCTGTTGTTGGTTTTTTATTAATCTATTTTATTTATTTATTTATTTATTTTTATATGGTCCAATAGCTCTGGTAAGCTTTCATGGTTGGCCCAGCCTGTTAGTCCAAGGTGCAGTGGTTCGCGTCCCTGAGTACAAATTTGCAGGCCTGAGTTTAATTCCTGTAGTCAGTGTGCCGCCCACCCAGCTGTTCATCCTTCCTTTTGGGATGGTTGATAAATGGGTGCCTAGGAAAACCTGGGGAAGGTAAACACAGTTATCAGAGGTAACCGGTGACCCAGATGCCACAGTGGCCCTGTGCCGGGTCAAGGGTCCCTCCCACCACATGCTGAAGGAGCCAGCGGGAAGGAGATGAGCACCACCGCCAAGTGCAGCTGCTGGCTATGCTCCCACCATTGCCTCACCTGACACTCATGCCTGGCTCTTGCTGCCGCCTGGAGTTCCACTTGAGTGTCTCTAGAGAGTTTCACAGGAGTCTGGGTACATGGGTGGTGAGCATGTGGGTAGTCTTACGCTACCCAGTGGACATGGTGTTAACTTTGTCACACGTCTGTAAAAATTGCTTCTGTACCATGAACCTAAAGAAACACTCATTAGAACTCAATAGCCTCCCTGTTTGACCTTTAGAAATAGTTGATGTTAGAAGCAAGTGTCATAATGCCAACTTTAGTCTGTATCATTAAGTGACCTTCAGTCTGCCTCAGCCGACCCTTTCACTGGATGAAGACTATTGCCGTCAGTACTTACCTCAGCGATTAATGTCACATGTCTGTCTGGTGATGTATTTGAATTACTTAAGGGGGTATTACACTGGGCAAACTTTCCGTGGATCTTCAGTCAAACCACGATTTCCGCTGGCGTGGTTCTCATTTGTTTCTTGTTGTTGCTGCTGCTGATGATGATGATGATGGTGAGTAATGCCGTCGTCCTTCGGGGAAATCTACCGTAGCTTTGGAAGATCGTGGACGTGTCAGAAAACCACGGAAATATGAGAACCACGCCAGCGGAAATCGTGGTTTGACTGAAGATCCACAGAAAATTTGCCCAGTGTAATAGCCCCTTTAGACATGGATGATTGCCCAGACCACCTTCCCAAAGTGAGTCAGATTGTAGGGCAAGGCGTCACCCGTCAGCCCCTTCCCACCACCTCCCAACAGCTGCGATGGAGGCCAGAGAGACACAAGGAAATGGTCAGTTTGAAAAAGATGTCCCAGACACTCAGCGGGTTAAAGATCCTTGCCTTAGACGCTTGGCTTGGGGATCAGAGTCATAAGTCTTTCAAGGGGTACATGGAAGTTCTTGAAGGACTTACATACTTTTGAACCGTTGCCCACACTCGGCTCACAAACGAGAGAGCCCGGGTTCGATTCCCGGGCGGAGTGGAAAAATTTGGGTGGCTTTTCCAATACCCTACACCCCTGTCCACCCAGCAGTGAATGGGTACCAGGTATTAATTGGGGGTTGTGTCCCGTCTCCTGGGGTCTGTTCCCTTCTCCTATAATTCCTTCCCCTTCTGTCTCTCTCCGGCATATGACCACAGATGTTGCGCCGACTAAACCAAACTTTCCAACTTTCCAACTGTCGCTGATCTGACTTGCTGTAACACTCACGCCACATGGTTCCCTGCCACAGCTTGACACGTAAGGCAAGGAATGGAGTCACATATCTCTGTACACAAAAAATTGACGGATCCTCTTCTTTGTGCATCTTCTACCTCTTAACCTTCTCCTACATCTTCCTCCCACATTCCTCTTCCTCAGATACTTACACTGTCTTGTTTAACCCTTGCAGCCCCGCTGTCGGCTATAGCTGACCGCATTTGTTCACTGAGGACCCGCTGCCGTCTGTATCCGACACTAACTTCTCCCTTTGCTTACGGGGCTTGTGTGGCAGACGAGGGTTTCCAAATTTGACACATGGTAGCTCTCTTTGTTTCTTTGAGAGAGAGAGAGAGAGAGAGAGAGCGGGGGCCCGCCACACCCAGCCACAGCCACAGTAAACTCTGCACACCCAAGTGCAGTTCTAAATGAGCGAAAAAGGCCGCTAACTCAGCTATATCAAAAACATCTTGTGTTTCTTACATATTATTACCAAGACAATGATGAGTGACAGCGTGATCGACAGACGCAACAGTTAAAGTGAATGTAAGGTATAAATTTACACACAGAAATAGTATATATTTAATTATTACTAAAATTTTACACAGTCATGCATGTACATAGTCAAAAAGACAATCATACTGTTTACAAACCTCACTAAAGCAAGAACAATACAGCGTCAGAGTGGCGTGCAGGATGAGGGAGGTTGGCGGGAGGATGCACCACAGCGCACTCCATAACCGTGCCCCATACAGGCAAAAATAAGCCGATATGAATGTTCTTATACCTTGTCCCCTTAGTTTTAGATCATCACAATTGATTTACACAATACAAAAAAATTCATTGTGGCTCGGGGGCTTGGGATGGAGGTGAAAATAAGCTCAAAATAGCGCGGGGCTGTATGGGTTAATGACTGAATGTAGAGTCTTCCCTTAACTGAGCTCTTCTTGTAAGTCACTCACCTCTCCAAACACACCTTTAGAATGACATAAAATTGTACAGTGAAAGAAATCAACACTGTGAGTCCCTGGCCAGTTATTCTCAGCTCTCAAAAATCCTCGGCTCAGTTATTCTCAGCTCTCAAAAATCCTTGGCTCAGTTATTCTCAGCTCTCAAAAATCCTTGGCTCAGTTATTCTCAGCTCTCAAAAATCCTTGGCTCAGTTATTCTCAGCTCTCAAAAATCCTCGGCTCAGTTATTCTCAGCTCTCAAAAATCCTTGGCTCAGTTATTCTCAGCTCTCAAAAATCCTTGGCTCAGTTATTCTCAGCACTTAAAAATCCTTGTCTCAGTTATTCTCAGCACTTAAAAATCCTTGGCTCAGTTATTCTCATCACTCAAAAATCCTTGGCTCAGTTATTCTCAGCACTCAAAAATCCTTGGCTCAGTTATTCTCAGCACTCAAAAATCCTTGGCTCAGTTATTCTCAGCACTCAAAAATCCTTGGCTCAGTTATTCTCAGCACTCAAAACTCCTTGGCTCAGTTATTCTCAGCACTCAAAAATCCTTGGCTCAGTTATTCTCAGCACTCAAAAATCCTTGGCTCAGTTATTCTCAGCACTCAAAAATCCTTGGCTCAGTTATTCTCAGCACTCAAAAATCCTTGGCTCAGTTATTCTCAGCACTCAAAAATCCTTGGCTCAGTTATTCTCAGCACTCAAAAATCCTTGGCTCAGTTATTCTCAGCACTTAAAAATCCTTGGCTCAGTTATTCTCAGCTCTCAAAAATCCTTGGCTCAGTTATTCTCAGCACTCAAAAATCCTTGGCTCAGTTATTCTCAGCTCTCAAAAATCCTTGGCTCAGTTATTCTCAGCTCTCAAAAATCCTCGGCTCAGTTATTCTCAGCACTCAAAAATCCTTGGCTCAGTTATTCTCAGCACTCAAAAATCCTTGGCTCACTTAGTCTCAGCTTTTAAAAATCCTTGGTTATTCTCAGCACTCAAAAATCCTTGGCTCAGTTATTCTCAGCACTCAAAAATCCTTGGCTCAGTTATTCTCAGCACTCAAAAATCCTTGGCTCAGTTATTCTCAGCACTCAAAAATCCTGGCTCAGTTATTCTCAGCTCTCAAAAATCCTTGGCTCAGTTATTCTCAACACTCAAAAATCCTTGGCTCAGTTATTCTCAGCACTCAAAATCCTTGGCTCAGTTATTCTCAGCACTCAAAAATCCTCGGCTCAGTTATTCTCAGCTCTCAAAAATCCTTGGCTCAGTTATTCTCAGCACTCAAAAATCCTTGGCTCAGTTATTCTCAGCACTCAAAAATCCTTGGCTCAGTTATTCTCAGCTCTCAAAAATCCTTGGCTCAGTTATTCTCAGCACTCAAAAATCCTTGGCTCAGTTATTCTCAGCACTCAAAAATCCTCGGCTCAGTTATTCTCAGCACTCAAAAATCCTTGGCTCAGTTATTCTCAGCACTCAAAAATCCTTGGCTCAGTTATTCTCAGCACTCAAAAATCCATGGCTCAGTTATTCTCAGCACTCAAAAATCCTTGGCTCAGTTATTCTCAGCACCCAAAAATCCTTGGCTCAGTTATTCTCAGCACCCAAAAATCCTTGGCTCAGTTATTCTCAGCACCCAAAAATCCTTGGCTCAGTTATTCTCAGCACCCAAAAATCCTTGGCTCAGTTATTCTCAGCTCTCAAAAATCCTTGGCTCAGCTATTCTCAGCACTCAAAAATCCTTGGCTCAGTTATTCTCAGCTCTCAAAAATCCTTGGCTCAGTTATTCTCAGCTCTTAAAAATCTTTGGCTCAGTTATTCTCAGCACTCAAAAATCCTTGGCTCAGTTATTCTCAGCACTCAAAAATCCTTGGCTCAGTTATTCTCAGCACTCAAAAATCCTTGGCTCAGTTATTCTCAGCACCCAAAAATCCTTGGCTCAGTTATTCTCAGCACCCAAAAATCCTTGGCTCAGTTATTCTCAGCTCTCAAAAATCCTTGGCTCAGTTATTCTCAGCACTCAAAAATCCTTGGCTCAGTTATTCTCAGCACTCAAAAATCCTTGGCTCAGTTATTCTCAGCACTCAAAAATCCTTGGCTCACTTAGTCTCAGCTCTTAAAAATCCTTGGTTATTCTCAGCACTCAAAAATTGTGATCTCAGACAAAAAAGAAAATGCCGATCTCACACGACACACCCATCAAACCACCCCCAGTACAGGCTTTCATGGTTCTTATTATTTTATTATTATTATTATTATTATTATTATTATTATTATTATTATTATTATTATTATTATTATCATTATTGTTATTCATCTCCCCATGTGGTGATGAGTATGCTTGCCTTCCTCTCAAAAGGCTCATAACTCTCAAAATCTTTAACCCTTCAAAATCTGCTCCGAGTCACTTTCTTTCTAATTATTGTTGTTATTCCTCAGACCCCAAATGATCTTAAGTATGTTTTCTTTTCTCACACAGATGAATGAATGGAGGCCAAGAAAATAGTGCATTAAAGTTATTTATTGCCTTGGCCTGTCTTGTGTCTGCCCATGTAACTTGTCATACAGTACAGTCAATTCATATCTTGATGAGTGTTGATATGAGGGAGGCTGGGAGGCCCTGCACCTCACCGCAGCACACACTCACTCTTGCATTCTCTCCCCAAAGTTTGGTTGGTGCATGGTGCTGGATGCCTCCTGTCTTGTGTCTTCTTTAGTCTTATAACATTTGGTGCTATATTTTTCCCTCTTGGAGAACAGCGCACAACGGCAACATTGACAAGTACACGCCACACAAACTGATCACTGTTTTGACCCCAACTGATGGTGCTGCGTGAGGGCCCTCGCCTGTGGAGCAGAGGGTGTCGCATAGGTACCTGCAGAGGCTTCCTGCCTGAAAACCAAACTGACTTGCTGATAGCTAACAGGTTGTCAAACAGAGCCTAACAGAGCTGCCAACAGCCAATATAGTTGTGTTGGGGCAAGCAGTGAAACAGACACACGCGGGTACAGGGGCTCGCAGCGAGGGAGGGCAGATAGTTTTTCCCCAAATGTGCTGCCGGTTGTGTCAGAAGGCTCTCTTGAGGGGGTTGGTGGGTGGCCTGGCCCATTGATAGCACAGGGAATTTTACTCTTTAAGTTGCTGCTGTGGTGTGACTGTTGTGTCTCAGTGATGGGTGAATGTTGTCAGCACCTTGTGGTGGGACACAAACCTGGACCTACAGGATCACCACGTCTGGACGCTGACCACTCGGCCCTGGCCCCCACTGCTGCCTGTTATTCTCTGTCTACCTGCGAGCAAGCCTTAGCATCCACAATTCTGGCAATAACACCATCATCATGTTGATGGAGTGGCACTCCATGTGGAATTTGTTCCATAAATCAGTCAAATATTAAAGGAAAGAGGGCAGGTCTTGTGTCCCTCCTCTGGGCCTCGTCTGGCTGTGGTTGTTGTGCTGTGACTCGCTGGGACCTGTGTGGAGCAGCTTGTTGGTACTGACGACATGCTTTGTTATGGTGATCCAAGGCAACAGTAATAAGCGTGTTCAGCCTCCCAGAGCCAGCAGGAGAAGGCTCTGCTGGGAGTCCATTTTACAGTCTATTGTTGCACCTTGCCACATTTTCTTGTGCTGACCAGAGAGAGGACGGCAGTGTTCCTGTGTGGAGCTGCCCTGTGCTGGACTAAGTTTCAGTAGGATAGAAATGACATTCTCAAGACACAGTCAGCCCTGCTGTCTGAAGACCACTTGTCAGCCTGGACTTCAGCAAGACTAAAGAGGATCAGGTGGAGTGCAGAGGGGCAGCATGAGCCAAGCAAGAATGGCACCACTGTAAAACATTTGCCTGTGCCACTAACAGGCTGGGGCTGGCCACCAGGCCCCACCCTGGCAGCCTGCCGGCTTGGTGCAGGATGCAGCGGTGGCAGCTGTGCTGAAACAGGGCTTTGCCTCATCAAGCACTGCACTGTTGACATGGCCAATGAAGTCAACTATGTTTTTCTCCTTAAAAGTGGTGTATAAACGCTTCAAAATCAACAGCCATACACAGACATGACATGTGGTGCCCTGTTCCCCTTGACATGGTGCAAAGCAGCAGCCATTCCCTGGACACAAGCCTGTGAGAGAATATTTTGCCCTGTCTGGCCCTGAAAACGTGTGTTGTATACAGTGTTCAGCGCGTCCTCACGTTAGATCAGTGACACCATTATAAAGATGTCCTGGAGCTCTGAGATGGACCCTGCAGAGGCTGGTTGGCAGGTTAATGAGCTTGAGGTCTGCCTGTGTTTACCTTTGCTTTCCTGTGCTCCTGTGACCGTCTCCAGCAGTGCCTCCAGCATTGGAGGGAACGCGGTCACTGGGCCGTGTGTGAGCCACCTCAAGGGGCCTTCCGTTACAGACTAGAATTGGAACTCAAAAGACAAGCAGCTATTTTTCCCCTGGCTTATAAGGTTGAATATATTTCAACCAGACGTCCCATTGCCCATTCCTGCATTCACGGTTATCCTTGTTGGGAAGTTGAAGTTTGGCGAGGCTGACACGACTAGATATGGATTATCCAGTACATGCAGAGGTGATAGAGCTGACGACAGCCATGAATTCAAAGCAGAGGTGGACAAAAACAGATTCAGAGACAGAGCAACACACACACACACACACACACACAAGGACACAGTAAAAAATTGAAAAATAGAAGATGTTTGAGAGACATGAAAAAATATAGCTTCCCGCAAAGAAGCATAGAGGTTTGGAACAGACTAAGTGAGGATGTAGTATCGGCAAAGAGTGTGCACAACTTTAAGGAAAAACTGGACAAGTACAGATATGGAGACGGGACCACACGAGCGTAAGCCCAGGCCCTGTTAAACTACAAGTAGGTAAATACACACACACACACACACACACACACACACACACACACACACAGGCACAGCAGCAGCCCCCCATGCGCTGTTCTCCGCCCCCCGTCCTCACCTCCTTAGCCTTACTTACAGTGTCTGATGCTCTTCATTTTGCCTCCTGGTCTTATTATGATTTGGTCTTCCTCTCGTGCAGCAGCCTAGTTGGGGGTAGAGGAGGGAGCGTGGGGGGGACAGAGGCTTATTGGGGAGGCGTGGTGTCGCCCCAGCCCCCCCCCGCGGCGTGGGATGCCTTGCCAGACCAACACAGGTGCATGAACCCCACCACACCTCTCCTACTACTGCTACTACTACTACTACTAATACTGCTGCCCATACTACTACTAATACTAATACTATTACTACTACTACTACTACTATTACTATTATTACTACTACTACTACTATTACTACTACTACTACTACTACTACTACTACTACTTCTACTACTCCTACTACTCGCTGTATCTGCTATTGTCAACACCTGCCGCCACCCCTCACCTCCATCCCTCTTCCCTCGCTTGTGATTGGTTGCGTTCTGCCAAGCCTCCTCAGCGCTCACCTCTGATTGGTTGAAGTATGAAGCACCTCTGTATCACTCTGGCTGGTATTACAAGACACTCTGCCATATCACATCAGCTATTTCTAAAGGTCAAAGAGGGGGTCAGTCGGGTTCTAATGAGTGTTTCTTTAGGTTCACGGTACAGAGGAAGGGTCAGACTACCACCAGGGTCATAAAACTACCCCTGGAAATGCCCACAACTCCTATGAAAGCCTTGTCAAATATGTGTTTTTGGGCAGCGAAATGTCTCATAACACGACCCTCGGTTTTTTCATTGGTTCTGCTTCACACACAGTTTTCATTGGTTGCTGGGGCAGGGTCGGCGGTGTGTGGCGGTGTTACGCAGGACTGTCTAAGCGTGGTGGTGGTATTTATTAACTGTGCTGTGGCTGGGTTGGATTTTTACCTCATTTTTGGGATGGAATTGCCAGTTAGAAGTATTGGGTTTTCACAGTTGACATGTTACAAACTCAGTCGTGGCCTCATTTTTGGGACGGAATTGTTAGTTTATTTATTTATTTATTTATTATTATTTTTTTATGTCTTCATCTATGGCTCCGGTAGGCCTTTGTAGTGGGGCCTGATGGTTGGCCCCAGCCCGTTGTGGTGCAGGCAATTGTTTATAGTGGCGCCATCTTGCAATTGCTCATGCTGCCCCCCGGAACTCCTCCTTGATTCACTTGGACGGTTTCCTCTAGAGTCCGGGTTGGTATGTGGTCTTCAGGACAGCATGTGGGTAGTCTTAGGCCACTCGGCGGTGACTGAAAAATCCCAGGTGGTAGTGTGGGGATTCGAACCCGTGTCGTCCATCATGCGGTGAATGTGGAGCCCGCACGCTACCACTCAGCCACCGCCTACCCATTAGAAGTGTTGGGTTTTCACAGTTGATGTGTTACAAAGTCAATCATGGCCTCATTTTGGGGACAGAATTGCCTGTTAGAAGTGTTGGGTTTTCACAGTTGATGTGTTACAAACCCAGTCGTATAAAGTGATATAGAAAAATCAGCACAACCAGATAACCACACCTTGAAAACAGCTCAAAAAAGACTTATCAGCCACATCATTGTTAACCGTGTAGCAGCGATGGGCCAAATTTGTGGCTTTACCGTGTACCAGCGATGGGCCGGATTTGTGGCTTTACCGTGTACTAGTGACGGGCCATATTTGTGGCTTTACCTTGTACCAGTGACGGGCCATATTTGTGGCTTTACCGTGTACCAGCGACGGGCCAAATTCTTGACATGATATAAACCCCCCAAAATAGATGATGCATAAACTGATCACAAATGCATTGATATATATTATGAAATGGTTTGTGTGAGTGATGATTATTTCTCATTTTCTCACCTAGAGGGACCTTTAAGAAGCATGATCCCTGCCGCTACAGGGTTAAGAAAGACTAACACAACATTTAAAATTAAAAAGTCAGGCGCTAGTGTGGTCACCTATGCTCAGTGTCGCTACTTTGCATCTCTTATTGGGAGCGAGTGACCTCCTATCGGGTGCAGGTAACTCTCAATTTACGCGAGTATTGTGTCCTTGAAGAGGTCGCGTAAATCAAAAACAATGTAAATCAAACAAGAGGTAGGTTTGTACCTTTACTGTATCACTCTGACTCCTCTCCCTCTCGTGGTTCCTCCTCTGGCTGCCCTTCCCCTCGTGGTAGCACAGCAGCGAGGGTGTTGTTGTTGTTGAGTAGCGTGGCAGCGTGGGTACTGTATTGTTGTTCAAGTGGCGCGCGGGAAGAACTGAGCTCAGCTGTGTGGCCATGGCGCCGTGTGAGTCCAGTTGCGTGAGACAGCTGGTGGATACTTCATAAAATATCGTGTATAAGTGAAAAAAAACGTGTAAATTAAACATTTATTTGGATTTTGGACCACGCGTTGTTTCAAAAACGCGTAAATCAAACTCGCGTAAATTGAGAGTTACCTGTCAACGTTAGAGCAGTGTCTTGAGCCTGGCTAAAGGGAACACCTCAGAGCATCACACCAAGACTCAAGCGCTTATTCTGAAACGTGTGTGGGTGTGCAGGCCTCAGAATGTTATAAGAATGTGGGCCAGTAGAAGCCTTGTCAAAGTATCACTAGGCTTGTAACACTACCCATGGGAATACTAACACAGTCTCTACCAAAGCCCTGTCCTGTGTGGGTGTGTAGGCCCCAAAATGTTATAAGAATGTGGGCCAGTAGAAGCCTTGTCAAAGTATCACTAGGCTCGTAACACTACCCAACACAGTCTCTACCAAAGCCCTGTCCTGTGTGGATGTGTAGGCCCCAAAATGTTATAAGAATGTGGGCCAGTAGAAGCCTTGTTAAACTATCACTAGGCTCGTAACACTACCCAACACAGTCTCTACCAAAGCCTTGTCCAACTATCACTAGGCTCGTAACACTACCCAACACAGTCTCTACCAAAGCCTTGTCCAACTATCACTAGGCTCGTAACACTACCCATGGGAATACTAACACAGTCTCCACCAAAGCCCTGTTCTGTGTGGGTGTGTAGGCCATGCATAATTAGTCGATATCCTAAACTAGGATGGCGTTATTTATTTAATTTATACTCTCGTATGATGATGACATCATCGCCCGCGCACCATTTTACTATGGAAATCCCCTATATACGAAAGGGTTAGGGACTGAAAAAAACTTTCGTTTATCGATTTTTCGTATATCGAAGCCATTTCCCCCATAGGATTGTTAATAAATAGGGGGGTTAGGGAAAAGAGCAAGAAAAAAAAAAAAAAAGTTAAATATAACTATGCTTAAAAGCAATTTACTACTCACAATACAATGAAACGCAAGGCTCATAAATAATTAAAAACAATTACCATTTCCTGTTCCTTTACTGTTATAGAAATGCATTACATATGTTAGGACAATCCCCTCTAACTCGTCACTACAACTCATCACTTAACATTGCCAATGTTTACTTCCCAAGCTGTGAAAGGCCAGTTTTGACTCTCGTGCAAACACGTGCCAAACAGTACACCACCGCTTCCTCAAGCCCCCCAACCCCTCCATCACCCTCACGTTTCCTCACGCTGGCTGGGATGTGTTTAGGATTCGAGTCGAAGCAAGGGGTTCACAAACTGGCAACGCTAAGTGATGAGCGTTGAAGTGGAGGGGACTGGACATGGACACTTGCTGCCTAATCACTTCGAGTCTGCGTGCGGCTGTTGACGGCCACGGCGACCGATATAGACATCGGGTACGAAACAGTGGGCTGAAACTGTCGTACTTTTTCAGATATGCGAAGCATGTCTTTCGTGAACCGAAAATTGTCCTATATTTTTCACTTTCGTATATCCGAATTTTCGTACATCGAGCTTTCGTATATCGGGGATTTCCTGTACATATTTTTCACCCCAGACTCACTCTTTGCCTTTCGTGGTCAACATAACGATAACAAAAGCTTTCCGTGGACTTCTAATGCATGATAGTGGTCAAGAGAAAGTGCCTCCAGCCGGTGGTCATGGTTGCGGGCGGGTAATCCCAGCGTTGCCCAACATTAGGCTGTGGTCGAGTGTTCGTAGAGGCGTCCGGAATTTTGATAGTTCAGATATGGCAACCCTACCCATGAAGGCATTCTTCATTCATCATCGTTACTGAGCAATGTTACTACATATTTCAGTGCCCAGGCTTATAAGAAGCCATCATAGTGAATAAATGGTGTTTAATGTGAAACCTTGTTATTTGATCGTTTCTTAATCAACAAAACGCAAAGTAATGCCAGTAACTGTCCATCCGCTTCGTGTCATGCTGTAAAAAAAAGAAAAAATTCCAACAAACATGACTAGCCTTACCTTGAAAAACGGATAAAGAAAGAAAGACGAAGTTGTTATCGGAAGTCTTGAATTTTCACACACAGTAAACCCTCTGGTACCCGGGTTAATAGAGCCACGGGGGCACCCGGATATGGTGTAGGGTAAGTCTACGGACCCGAAAACCCAACTTTGGATCATGGGCTGCCATAAAGGCAACGACAGAGTACTGCATAGGTGCTTCTGTCCATAGCCTACTCATATGGTGCGCCCCATGGCTTTGTAGCAGTCAGTCAGCACCAGGGAGTGAAATGATTGACGTGCTCCGGGCACTGAGAAAAGGGTTCCAGTAGCGTCGTCATGGTTAGCACTCGCGGCAATCTCTCTTTGGCTTATCACAGTCCTGCTGCACCTTGGGGGAATCTATTACTTGGGATTTGGCAATTGGGCGCGACAGCCTCAGCCGCTAACCCATTGCTGGGGTGCCTAGCCCTGTGTTCACAGGCAGCAGCTAATGTTCCCCTGCCTGGCCAGTCACAGCAGTGGGCCTGGACCCAACCCAGAAAAGCCCAGGTATTTGTGGCAGCTTAACCGCCCAAGTCTGCACCATCGTGTTTACCACGCAGGCTTTCTAGCAGACCCAGCACTGCCACAAGAAACTTTTTACGGGTCCAGTTTTACAAAACTGTAAGGCCAACACTCTGTGCTGTTCTTGGGTGCACGCCCACGGCTTTATCGCTGCGTAGCTGCGTTAGCAACCTCGTGGCTGTGAGCACCGCGGGCTTTACCACCCGGGTCAACCAGAAGGCATACCAGAGCGATAACTGAAGCGGTCCGGGCTGGCAACGGGCATCAAGTGCTCAAAGCAGGCTTCTATGCGGACGCCCAAACAGGCAACCCAGGGCGCTACCCTTTTAAGCCCGGCAATGAGCCCAAAGGCCCACAGATACTGGGCAAGTATGCCAGGCCGCCCCACTCTGAGTGTGAGTGGGGAGGATAACCAAGGAGTCAGTAACAACCTGCCGCATCTGCTTGCGCGGTGATCTGTGGCTGTTTAGTTGTACTGTGTTGCCCTTGCGAGCCAGGGGGGGCGGGTACCCCCTGCACAGTGCATCCAGCGGGACCACGGGGAGGCCAGCCACAAGAAGTAACCACGATTTATGGCCAGCCCGCACCTCCAGATCGGGCTGGCCCACGGGACTCCCGAACCCCACCGTAAGCATGGTAAAATCCTTCTTTCACATGTCGGACCGAGGGCGGTACTTATCCGCATTTCTTATTCCGCCCTCACTCCTGCAGGAGTGCTAGCGGACCCGCACACCTTCTCCACAGGGATGGAGCCCTGCTCACCTAGTCCAGTCTGGATTTATGGTAGGCAGTCATCAAGGCTTAAGCTAGGGTTCGCACTGTGTTTCATTTGAACAGTTCTTTAATTGACACTCCCGCCATTTAAACCTGCACTGCCTTGACTCTCGTCACTTTGATATGGTCTGCAGCGCTCGGCAAGAACGTTTACGTGCCAGTTGTACTGCGAAGCACACAGCTGTCCTGCGAACCTTCGCACCAGGACGTCAATATCATTGCTACATGCAAGCTGGGGCGCGCCTCAGGGGCAGAGCTTAGAGGCATCGTGCAGGCAATTTGAATGACTTTTGGCGGCGCGCGACAATTTAAAAAAAATTTTTGGAAAAAAATCAAATATTTTTGAAAACTCCCGGATACGGGCGAGGTTGGATACAGTGCACCCAGATGACTGAGGGTTTACGGTAGTTGACACATTACAAACTAAAGTCATAAAGAGAGATGTATAAAAAAAAAAAAAATCCAACAAACCTGACAAACCACACCTTGAAAAACGGATAAAAAAAAAGACAAAGTTGTTATCAGAAGCGTTGAATTTTCACAGAGTTGAGACATTACAAACTCAGCCATAAAAAGAGATATACATAAAATAATCCCAGCAAACCCAACACCTTGAAAAACAGATAAAAAGAGACGAAGTTGTTATTGGAACTCTTGAATTTACACAGAGTTGCCACACTACAAACTCACCCATAAAAACAGATTAAAAAAAAAAAAAAAATCCAGCAAACCCGACTAACCAGACCTTGAAAAACGGACAAAGAAAAAAAGCTGAAGTTGATATCGGAACTCTTAAATTTTCAGAGTTGACACATTACGAACTCAGTCATAAAAAAGAGATGTATAAAAAAATAAAATAAATAAAAAATCCCAGCAAACCCAACACCTTAAAAAACGGGTACAAAATAGACGAATCAGCCACAGTAGGATTGACGAGACTTACACCACGCTAAGAAAAAATCGGGCGCTAGTTATAGGGACAAGCGAATCAGTTACGGAGGCAATGAAAAGTGTGAAGCAGAGAGTGTAGAGTGAGGCTGCGGAGGCTTGGGGGAAAGAGGGGATGACAACACAAGAGAGAGAGAGAGAGAGAGAGAGAGAGAGAGAGAACAAGAAACTAAGATACACAGTGAAAAAGAGAGACAAAAAAAGAGAGAAAATGAGAAAAAGCAAGGAAAAGAACGAGAGAGAGAGAGAGAGAGAGAGAGAGAGTTTCCCAGTTTTTCCCAATCTTCTATCAGCCAGTCACCTTTTCCTTCATGCATTACGATCTTTCCTTTCCCTTCCCTTCCCTTGGTATAAGTTTTGTCTTCCCAACCAATAAGTTTTCAGGGATTCAAGGACTGACACTACTCTCTCTCTCTCTCTCTCTCTCTCTCTCTCTCTCTCTCACGTTTTTTTCCTTGCTTTTTCTCACTTTCTCTTTTTTTCTTTATCTTATTTTTTTTTCTTTCTTTGTTACACCTATTTTTTTTCTCTCTCTCTCTCTCTCTCTCTCTCTCTTGTTCTTATTCTTGCTTTCTCTCACTTTCTCTCTTTTTCTTTGTCTCTCTCTTTCTCCTTCTCTATCTCACCTTGTATCTCAGTTTCTTGCATTCCTTGTCTCTCTTTCTCTCTCGTCTCCCTTTCTCTTATTTTCTCACCGTCACGTTCCTCTCCCTCCCCTTGCCACTTGACTTACCGCCACTTGTAACTGTTCTTGTATATTGCCACTTGGACTCAGCACCACATGGCTATTCACTCTTATTTGGCTTGCTGGCTCACTTCACTCACTACCCAAGCACCAGCCACGGCCCTTAGCAGCCTCAGGTCCTGTCAAACGCATAGCCGGGCCAGCTTTCAAACAGCTCTCCTCAGCTTTTTAGTTTTTGTGATAATACCAAAGTTTGCCGCCTAGTTGTTTAACCCGGTAGCAGCGATGGGCCAGATTTGTGGCTGTACCGTGTAGCAGCGATGGGCCAAATTTGTGGCTTTACCGTGTAGCAGCGATGGGCCAAATTTGTGGCTTTACCATGTAGCAGCGACGGGCCAAATTTGTGCCATGATTTTAATCCCCCCAAAATAGATGATACATAAACTGATCACAAATGCTTTGATATGTATTATGAAATGGTTTGTGTGAGGGGTGATTTTTTCTCATTTTTCTCGCTTGGAGGGACCATTAAGAAACATGATCCCCGCTGCTACCGGGTTAAACGTGGTATTAGTATTTGTTGACATTTCTGTGGCTAGTTTTTCGGAACAGAGGGATGTGTGATAAGTCGAATCCGTGAAGCCTTGGGCGCCCACAGAGGTCGGTTCAGGGGCAGTATTACAAGCAACGTTTCTGGGTTGTCGTACTTTAGCCTCTTGTGTTGGCCGATCTCCGACCCAAAAACTGCGCTTCCATCACCCAAATAACTGCCTTCATTTTTTTCTTTTCTTTTGTTTTCTTTTTTACAGCCAAGGAGACAGCACAAGGGCACACAGAAAAAGGAAACAATAAAAAAAGCCTTCATTTATTTATTTTTTATTTTATTTTACAGCCAAGGAGACAGCTCAAGGGCACAAAAAAAGGAAACAATAAAAAAAGCCTTCATTTATTTTTTATTTTATTTTACAGCCAAGGAGACAGCACAAGGGCACACAGAAAAAGGAAACAATAAAAAAAGCCTTTATTTATTTATTTTTTATTTTATTTTACAGCCAAGGAGACAGCACAAGGGCACACAGAAAAAGGAAACAATAAAAAAAGCCTTCATTTATTTTTTATTTTATTTTACAGCAAAGGAGACAGCTCAAGGGCACAAAAAAAGGAAACAATAAAAAAAGCCTTCATTTATTTTTTATTTTATTATTACAGCCAAGGAGACCGCACAAGGGCACACAAATAAAGGAAACAATAAAAGAATCCCGCTACTCGCTGCCCCTGTAAAGAATCCAAAGAGGCGGCCGAAAGAGCACTCAATTACGTGAGAAGAGGTGTCCTGATATGGTTATTGTTTAAATGGTTAATTATTGGTGCTTCTCGGCAACAGTTATGGGGCGGAAACCAGTAAATACGTGGCTCTGAGTACGACAATCTGGCAACCATGATTACAAGTCCAATAGGGGTAGGCAGTGGCTGAGTGGTAGCATGCTGGGCCCACATTCATCGCGTGATGGACGACGTGAGTTCGAATCCCCACGCTACCACCTCGGATTTTTCAGTCACCGCCGAGTGGCTTAAAACTACCCACATGCTGTCCTGAAGACCACCCATCAACCCGGACTCTATGGGAAACCATCCAAGTGAATCAAGAAGGATTCCAGGGGGCAGCATGAGCCAAGAGAAGATGGCGCCACTATAAACACTTGCCTGCGCCATGACGGGCTGGGGCCGAAC
>NC_066565.1:3942514-4060014 GCF_024679095.1 Eriocheir sinensis
TTAGAAAGCTTGTTTAATACTCACTAGAGACCACACCAGAGGCAGACATGGACGTGTACGCGACACAGGTCACGGATAACTTGATATCTGGCCGTTGTCTCTTTTGCTGACACCGGAGCCGTGGAGCAGGAGAGTGTGGCCGCCTCCATCACAAAAGAGATGAGTGAAATTTAAATTGATGTTGATACAAGTGTTTTTTGTGCTCTGGGTACTTTTTTGAGATCCTGCTAATACCCAGAGCAAAAAATAACATTGTTGTATTGGTATTAACTTGAATTTTGTGCAGCTCTTAACCCGGTAGCAGCGACGGGCCAAATTTGTGGCTTTATCATGTAGCAGTGATGGGCCAAATTTGTGGCTTTATCATGTAGCAGTGAGGGGCCAAATTTGTGGCTTTACCGTGTAGCTGCGACGGGCCAAATTTTTGCCCTGATATAAACCCCCCAAAATAGATGATACATAATCTGATCACAAATGTTTTGATATATATTATGAAATGGTTTGTGTGAGGGGTGATTTTTTCTCATTTTTCTCGCTTGGAGGGACCATTAAGAAACACGATCCTCGCTGCTACCGGGTTAAAAGCCTCATATGGTAACAACATGGCGCCTGTGACTGAGGTGCCCACACTCATCTTCTCTAAGGCTCCGGATCACACTACCCCACAAGCCTCCTTTATCAGTGTGCTGGGTATTCACCGGGCACCCAAGCTTCAGTAATCACAAGGCCCTCACTCACATAAGCTTCTATTTCTGGGAGCAGCAAGTTGCGGGCTTTTTATTTTTTTATTATTGTTTCCTTTTTTGTGTGCCTTTGAGCTGTCTCCTTGGTTGTAAAAAAAAATAAAAAAATAAAACAAGCTTCAGTAATCACAAGGCACTCTCTCACAAGCTTCAGTGATCACAAGGCAGGCACTCTCTCACACAAGCTTCAGTGATCACAAGGCAGGCACTCACACAAGCTTCAGTGATCACAAGGCAGGCACTCTCTCACACAAGCTTCAGTGATCACAAGGCAGGCACTCTCTCACACAAGCTTCAGTGATCACAAGGCAGGCACTCTCTCACACAAGCTTCAGTGATCACAAGGCAGGCACTTTCAGTGATCACAAGGCAGGCACTCTCTCACACAAGCTTCAGTGATCACAAGGCAGGCACTCTCTCACACAAGCTTCAGTGATCACAAGGCAGGCACTCTCTCACACAAGCTTCAGTGATCACAAGGCAGGCACTCTCTCACACAAGCTTCAGTGATCACAAGGCAGGCACTCTCTCACACAAGCTTCAGTAATCACAAGGCACTCACTCGGCACCACCCTGACCGGCACGGCTCCACACACGGCCTCCCCTGGTCTGTGAGGGAGGCAAGAGGCACAGAGGAGCAGGTTGTTGTGTCCTTTCTTATGTTGTTGGTGTCTTGGTAGGCCCCGGCCGGCATGTCTCCTTCCCATATGTACCAGTTCATGCGTGAGCGCCGCCTCTCAGGAGACTCCCTGCCAGGATCACAGGTAACTCCCCGGCCCCTGCCACACCCACCACCACCACCACCACCACCACCACCGTCACCTGTCCACCTCACTCCCCAGCCCTTGCATTCCACCCTCTTCTCATGTCACTCATCTTTCCATTGCTGCGGCCATTCCCACCCATGCCACCACCACCACCACCACCACTATTTTTAACCCACACCGCCATTACTAATACAGCCATTTGGGTTAACTTACCCCATGCTGCCACCACCACCACACACCTCTCGTATCATCTGTATCACCACCACCTACTACTACTACTACTACTACTACTACTACTACTACTACTACTACTACAACAACAACTATTACTGCTGTTACAGTAGACCCTCCATGTAGTGCGTTTCCTTTGTAATTCTTTCCTTACAACACAAGACCTAAATTTAGGACATATTTTCCACACACCGCAGTCAACTGGCACTCAACGCAGCCACTCTTTGGTTGCTGTTATCTGTTTCTTCCCTAGACACACACACAGGAAATAGTCAAAATAGTGTTGAGGTTCAGTGACATGTTTGACTTGTGTGCACCAGATACGACTTATTATTTCATCAGCCCAGCCAGCCTCCCTGGCTGCCACGGTGCACCTCACACTGCTCTGTGTGGTGCTCTGTGTACCAGCACCGCCACCCCACCAGCCCTGTGACCAGTGGACACACTGGGCACACTGCAGGCTGCGTCAAGATGGCGGCATTACCCTAATGGCCCAGGGTGGGGCACCAGTGTTTGGAAACAATTGATGTCATGATTATATGAGTGCAGCCGCTGCCTCCTCTTCTGCATCTTTTTGCCTTCTGTGAATGTTTTGTTCAGCTGTGACTGCTGCCAGTAAAGGGTCGCTGCCTTGCTTGCTTGCTGCAGGAATACTGTGGGGGAGCTGGCATGTGGAATGATGCCCTTTTTGCTGTGTTCAGCTGATCCACTCCCCGCTGGACTTACTCCCCCACTTGCTGGGAGCTTGTGGGCCTAACAGGTCCATTGAAGACAAGACAGCTTTTGCTCTTCTGCCCCCCCCACATACATGCTCTTTTCCACACCGCCCAAGAGGCAGCACCCCAGCCTGCACCCAAAGCAAGAACCTCACAGAAGGGAGCTGTCCTGGAGGAGGAAATGAAAGTCAGATGACATGAAGCAGGGCGGGTGTGCGGCGCCCTGCCCAGACAGACGGCTTCTTGTGGCTACTTTTATCGTCTTCTGCTGCAGGAACAGCGCTGCTACAGCCGTATATTTTGTTTCTCTTTACTTTCACCCTTGAGCTGACTCCATTAAATAAAGTGAAATAAATAAAGTCCCGTCAGTTCAAAATCAATTACCCCATCACAAGAACACCTCCATTGTGTGCAGTCCATTCCTTGAAAATTTCTTAGATACCTAACATGTTAAATAGAGGGTCTGCTGTACTACTACCACCACCACCACCACCACCACTACTACTACTACTACTACTACTACTACTACTGTTTTACTTTTCACTGTCCATTTCTTTTTCAGTTTACTCACCTCCAGCAGACTGTTTCCCCCATTACTGCACACTTATCTTCTCATGTTTCTCCCTTCTCAGTGACCTTGTATGTTGCTCCAGACCACTCCTCCAACACCAGACTGGACTACAGATTTGACGTGATTCCTCTCTCATTCTTCCTCCCTTTCATTTCCACTTCGTCCCTTTGAATATAAATGTTTTGTTTGACTTGTTTCTTCCACTCCTCCGCACCTGCTTTAAACACTGTCTGACACACGGCGCTTATGGCAGAGGCGTCTATACTTGCAACTATTGATACGTCTTCTATCTTGCACACGAGGCCTTACTTCCCCGCCCTTCTATCCATACTTGTGACATTTAATACAGGTAACTCGATTTACGCGAGTATTGTGTCCTTGAAGAGGTCGCATAAATTAAAAACACTGTAAATCAAACAAGGGGTAGGTTTGTACCTTTATTGCCTACTGTATCACTCTGACTCCTCTCCCTCTCATGGTTCCTCCTCTGGCTGCCCTTCCCCTTGTGGTAGCACACCAGCGAGGGTGTTGTTGTTGTTGAGTAGCGTGGCAGCGTGGGTACTGTATTGTTGTTCAAGTGGCGCGCAGGAAGAACTGGCGCCGTGCAAGTCCAGTTGCGTGAGACATCTGGTGGCCACTCCATAAAATATCGCGTATAAGTGAAAAAAAACGTGTAAAGTAAACATTTATTTGGATTTTGGACCACGCGTTATTTCAAAAACGCGTAAACCAAACTTGCCTAAATCGAGAGTTACCTGTACATGTTTACTCACACACATTAGATGTAACTTTCACCCTCTCTCTCATATAGTTTTAGTGTCCGAGTTCTTATTTGCAGTTCACCGACTTGCCAAACCCTCAGTCCATGAATATAGTAACAATTGACATTCCTCCACTCCCACACATCTTGCCCTCTGTTGAAGCCTTCCATCACAGACTCTGAAAAAGATAGTAACGGCTTGCAGTCTGGGTCACGATATAAACTAAAAACAACAACGATGAACTAATGAAAGCACACACAACTCAGCCCATCACACACACACACACACACACACACACACATCAATAATTATTCAACTTTGTACATTTTCCGTTTGGTAATGAAAGCACTCACAACACACACACACACACACACACACACACACACACACACACACACACACATCTATAATTATTCAACTTTGTACATTTTCCGTTTGGTAATGAAAGCACTCACAACACACACACACACACACACACGCACGCACACACACACACACACATCTATAATTATTCAACTTTGTACATTTTCCGTTTGGTAATGAAAGCACTCACAACACACACACACACGCACACACACACACACACACACACACACACACACACACACACATCTATAATTATTCAACTTCGTACATTTTCCGTTTGGTTATGAAAGCACTCACAACACACACACACACACACACACACACACACACACACACACACACACACACACACACACACACACACACACACACACAACAAAACAAACACACACACACACATCTTTAATTATTGAACTTAGTACATTTTCCGTCTGGTGCCTTTTTCTCGCCCTTGTTATCCCTCACATTGCACAGTATTCCGGCACCCATTGCACTGTACTCCGCGGCAGATTGTGGGCAGCTCACACTCCGCCTAAGGTGAGAACACGCCAGGAAAGTAGCTCCTCCACGCAGGCAACAGAGGAAGGGCACGGCTGCTCTGGTGCCGGTAATTGGTGGACAGTTGATCCAATGGGGGGGTAGGGGCTTCATGGTGCAGTGGTTAGCACACTCGGCTCACAAACGAGAGAGCGCGGGTTCGATTCCCGGGCGGAGTGGAAAACTTCAGGCGGCTTTTCCGATACCCTACACCCCTGTCCACCCAGCAGTGAATGGGTACTAGGTATCAATCAGGGGTTGTGTCCTGTCTCCTGGGATCTGCACCCTTCTCCTATAATTCCTTCCTCTTCTGTCTCTCTCCGGCATATGGCCACAGATGTTGCGCCCACTAAACCAAACTTTCCAACTTTCCGATCGGGGGTAGCCAGGTGGGAGGGTAGTGGGCAGCATTGCTAGATTATCATACTCAAAACATCGTACTTTTTGGTTTCTGACTCACGACTTCTGCAAACAAACACTAGTAATTACTGATTTTACCGATAACTATAAATTCATCTCGTTATCACGGTGGGGATGACAGGTTTGGGCTCGGAAATTGGCAAATATAAAAGGCTGAGTATGACAGTTTGGTAAAGTTGGCAGTGGGCGAGGCTTCTTCCCTGATACATTCTCACCTTGGGCTAAATAGAGGATAGTCATGTTCATTGTGAGTCCCCTTCGTGGCCAGACCAGCCAGGCATCTTAGGCTAAACAGAGGATAGTCATGTTCATTGTGAGTCCCCTTCGTGGCCAGACCAGCCAGGCACCTTAGGCTAAACAGAGGATAGTCATGTTCATTGTGAGTCCCCTTCGTGGCCAGACCAGCCAGGCACCTTAGGCTAAACAGAGGATAGTCATGTTCATTGTGAGTCCCCTTCATGGCCAGACCAGCCAGGCACCTTAGGCTAAACAGAGGATAGTCATGTTCATTGTGAGTCCCCTTCATGGCCAGACCAGCCAGGCACCTTAGGCTAAACAGAGGATAGTCATGTTCATTGTGAGTCCCCTTCATGGCCAGACCAGCCAGGCATCTTAGGCTAAACAGAGGATGGTCATGTTCATTGTGAGTCCCCATCGTGGCCAGACCAGCCAGGCACCTTAGGCTAAACAGAGGATGGTCATGTTCATTGTGTGTCCCCTTCATGGCCAGACCAGCCAGGCATCTTAGGCTAAACAGAGGATGGTCATGTTCATTGTGTGTCCCCTTCATGGCCAGACCAGCCAGGCATCTTAGGCTAAACAGAGGATGGTCATGTTCATTGTGAGTCCCCATCATGGCCAGACCAGCCAGGCATCTTAGGCTAAACAGAGGATAGCCATGTTCATTGTGAGTTCCCATCATGGCCAGACCAGCCAGGCACCTTAGGCTAAACAGAGGATAGTCATGTTCATTGTGAGTCCCCGTCACGGCCAGACCAGCCAGGCACCTTAGGCTAAACAGAGGATAGTCATGTTCATTGTGAGTCCCCGTCACGGCCAGACCAGCCAGGCATCTTAGGCTAAACAGAGGATAGTCATGTTCATTGTGAGTCCCCATCATGGCCAGACCAGCCAGGCATCTTAGGCTAAACAGAGGATAGTCATGTTCATTGTGAGTCCCCTTCATGGCCAGACCAGCCAGGCACCTTAGGCTAAACAGAGGATAGTCATGTTCATTGTGAGTCCCCATCGTGGCCAGACCAGCCAGGCACCTTAGGCTAAACAGAGGATAGTCATGTTCATTGTGAGTCCCCGTCACGGCCAGACCAGCCAGGCACCTTAGGCTAAACAGAGGATAGTCATGTTCATTGTGAGTCCCCGTCGTGGCCAGACCAGCCAGGCACCTTAGGCTAAACAGAGGATAGTCATGTTCATTGTGTGTCCCCATCGTGGCCAGACCAGCCAGGCACCTTAGGCTAAACAGAGGATGGTCATGTTCATTGTGAGTCCCGTCCCGGCCAGACCAGCCAGGCACCTTAGGCTAAACAGAGGATGGTCATGTTCATTGTGTGTCCCCTTCATGGCCAGACCAGCCAGGCATCTTAGGCTAAACAGAGGATAGTCACGTTCATTGTGTGTCCCCTTCATGGCCAGACCAGCCAGGCATCTTAGGCTAAACAGAGGATAGTCATGTTCATTGTGAGTCCCCTTCGTGGCCAGACCAGCCAGGCATCTTAGGCTAAACAGAGGATAGTCATGTTCATTGTGAGTCCCTTCGTGGCCAGACCAACCAGGCATCTTAGGCTAAACAGAGGATAGTCATGTTCATTGTGAGTCCCTTCGTGGCCAGACCAACCAGGCATCTTAGGCTAAACAGAGGATAGTCATGTTCATTGTGAGTCCCCGTCATGGCCAGACCAGCCAGGCATCTTAGGCTAAACAGAGGATAGTCATGTTCATTGTGAGTCCCCGTCACGGCCAGACCAGCCAGGCATCTTAGGCTAAACAGAGGATAGTCATGTTCATTGTGAGTCCCCTTCATGGCCAGACCAGCCAGGCATCTTAGGCTAAACAGAGGATAGTCATGTTCATTGTGAGTCCCCGTCACGGCCAGACCAGCCAGGCATCTTAGGCTAAACAGAGGATAGTCATGTTCATTGTGAGTCCCCGTCATGGCCAGACCAGCCAGGTGTGCCAGGGTGTCCAGGGTGACCCAGCTGTTGGTACTCCTGGTCCTGCAGCTTTCACTGTATGGTGGCATCAGGTTCAGGTTTTCTGCTGAATATCCCGTTACATTCAATTATCAAGGGATTATGATTTTAGTTTGTGTCCGTGATGCTAGATTTTTAAACGTCGTACTAGAATTTACGACCATTCTGTGGCTAGTTTGGCTTTTTAACACTTAAACGGCAGTGGATCTATATATAGGAAGCCCAAAATTCAGTCAGTCAGTTTTGTATGGCAGACTGCGGTAGAACATTCTCTCTCTCTCTCTCTCTCTCTCTCTCTCTCTCTCTCTCTCTCTCTCTCTCTCTCTCTCTCTTTTACAACCAAGGAGACAGCTCAAGGGCACAAAAAAGGGAAACAATAATAAAAAAAAGCCTGCTACTCGCTGCTCCTAAAAAGAATCCAAGGAGGTGGCCGAAAGAGGGGTCAATTTCGGGAGGAGAGGTGTCCTATATAGATGATAGTTAAAACATCTCTAATGCGGCTTATCTATATTCATGCCACGGTCCTACGGTTGGCAGTGACTATATGTAGACCATTCATTGTGGGGGAGCTACTCTTCAAACACTGCTGCCGTCGATGGGTTCATTCGATTTTCAGGACGGAGTTGTTAGTTAGAAGTGTTGGGTTTTCACAGTCAAGCCGACACGTTACAAACTCTGTCGTTAACCCGGTAGCAGCGACGGTCCAAATTTGTGGCTTTACCGTGTACCAGCGACGGGCCAAATTTGTGGCTTTACCGTGTACCAGCGACGGCCAAATTTGTGGCTTTACCGTGTACCAGCGACGGGCCAAATTTGTGGCTTTACCATGTACCAGCGACAGGCCAAATTTATGTCATGATATAAACCCCCCAAAATAGATGATGCATAATCTGATCAGAAACGCTTTGATATATATTATGAAATGGTTTGTGTGAGGGGTGATTTTTTCTCATTTTTCTCGCTTGGGGGGACCATTAAGAAACATGATCCCCGCTGCTACCGGGTTAAGAATCATTCATCGTAACAGCAGTAAAAGTCCCAGGAGCTGCCCATGAATGCCCACTCTCACCACTACTTACAGTCTCACCCTGCACTGTGTAGATTCTTGCTGTGTGTGTGTGTGTGTGTGTGTGTGTCTCACCTCACAAGACAGACCCAATACTGATCTGCTCTGAGGGTGATTTTTTGTGTTTTGTTTCTCTCCCTCTTCTGACTTCCTGGCAACACTGGGGGCACTGGGACGAGAGAGCAGGTGGAATGAGTGCGGAGCTGTGGAGTGGTGGAGTGTGGAGTGAATTAAGAGTGGATTGCAGAGGAGGTTAGAGGTTGTCAAAAGGGAACAATGGAATGACTGTGTGTTGTGGAGTGGTGGAGTGTGGAGTGAATTAGTGGATTTTGGTATGGGAGGGAATGAATGAGCAAAGAGTGTGGAATGAGTGTGTTTGATGTGGGAGAGAGCTGTGGAGTGGGAGAGTGTGGGAGTGACAGTGTGGTTTGGGAGGGAATGAATGAGCAAGGAATGTGGAATGAATGTGGAATGAGTGTGTTTGATGTGGGAGAGAGCTGTAGAGTGGGAGAGTGGTATGGGAGGGAATGAATGAGCAAGGAATGTGGAATGAATGTGGAATGAGTATGTTTGATGTGGGAGAGAGCTGTGGAGTGGGAGAGTGTGGGAGTGACAGTGTGGTTTGGGAGGGAATGAATGAGCAAGGAATGTGGAATGAGTGTGTTTGATGTGGGAGAGAGTTGTGGAGTGGGAGAGTGGTATGGGAGGGAATGAAGGAGCAAGGAACGTGGAATGAATGTGGAGTGAGTGTAGGAATGAGTCTCTTTAATGTGGGAGAAAGCTGTGGAGTGGCGGTGTGATATGGGAGGGAATGAATCTGGAATAGGAATAGGAATAGGAAGCTTCTCGTACCCCTCCGGTGTCTCAAGGCCCTTCTGTTACACGTCAAACACTCCCTCCCCCCTCACCCCCTTCCTCAACACACACCAACACACCCGCTTGCTTCACATCTTACGAGGCTTCCATAAAAGGTTTCGTCTCCTAGAAAGACTGGTAAAGTTAACCCGGTAGCATTGATGGGCCAAATTTGTGGCTTTACCGTGTAGCAGCGATGGGCCAAATTTGTGGCTTTACCGTGTAGCAGCGATGGGCCAAATTTGTGGCTTTACCGTGTAGCAGCGATGGGCCAAATTTGTGGCTTTACCATGTAGCAGCGATGGGCCAAATTTGTGGCTTTACCATGTAGCAGCGATGGGCCAAATTTGTGGCTTTACCGTGTAGCAGCGATGGGCCAAATTTGTGCCACGATTTCAACCCCCCAAAATAGATGATTCATAAACTGATCACAAATGCTTTGATATATATTATGAAATGGTTTGTGTGAGGGGTGATTTTTTCTCATTTTTCTCGCTTAGAGGGACCATTAAGAAACACGACCCTCACTGCTACCGGGTTAAATATGCTCAGGCTCTCAGATGCGTTACACGGACACAAGAACACTCGACACACGAAGCACTTATGCCTGGTTTTTTTGGGTGTTGTGTTAGTCTTTGTTAAGAGTTATGTGGCTGGCTCGTCTTCTTTGACTCGTTTTTAAAGTGTGGTTAGTTTGTTTTGTTGATTTTTCGATGTGACTTTTTACGACGGAGTTTGTAGTATGTCAGCTTAACCCCTTGACTTAGGATTTCCTACAAGAAGACCTCACCAAGCTACAGGAATGGAACAAAAAGTGGCTGCTACAATTCAGTGAAGAAAAATGTTATCCTGCACCTTGGGAGGGGATATCCAGCACACCAATACCACATGGGAAACACTCCACTATCCACCACAGAGGCAGAGAAAGACCTGGGAGTCCAGTCAAACCTCGGTTTACAAGTTTAATTCGTTCCGGAATATTGCTCGCACACCAAAACGAATTTCCCCATTGAAATTAATGTAAACCCCATTAATGCGTCCCATATCTCAAAAAAATATTTATATACAAATCATTTTACTTGTTATTTTTTACAGAATCAAAGTAATTTTACTAACAAATAGCAATGCTAAATAATATGAAACACAAATCAGTCAAGGGTTGTCGTGAAATACGTGTAAAATACGCGTCATAATGTCTCTCCCCCTTCCTCTTGCCTTCATTAGCAGCGGGCAGTGGTTTTCAGTTATGGCAGGCCAAAGAAATTTTAGGGTTGCCATCCGTTCCTTAAAATATGGATTCATTCTGTATTGGAGGATGGGATGTTGCATTCCCTGTTTGTTTTAGATCAAGGTGGCAGCCCTGACTGAGGCTCTGTTCCCATTGTTTTCTGCGCTGAACACTCTCGTCTTGCAGCGAACAAAGGGAACCCACGCTCACGTCTTCCGCTTGTACAAAGAGACACGCCAGTCCACGTCGAAAGACTAAGTTGGTCGGCTAGGCAGACACAAGCTGATAGAGTAGGTCTAGCTGCATCCTCCCCTCCCCTTCATGAGCTGTCACCCGGCAAGGGTTTGTGTTCCCTCCTCGAAGGGATGTACGCGCTTGACCCTGATGGCCTCCATATAGGCCATGTCCCCACCCGGGGGGGTGGCAAAAAAAAAATAAATAAATAAAAGGAACACAGGAACACAGGATCCTCATGTACCAAGTCACTGCTCGTAAATCATGGCATTTTTTGTGGGATTTTTTTGCTCATAAATCAAAACACTTGTAAACTAAGGCACTTGTAAACCAAGGTTTGACTGTGAACTGACTGAAAGCCATATCCGTGCCAATCCCAGCGGACGGGTTGACCGTGAAAACCCAACACTTCTAACCAACAGCTCCGTCCCAACACTGGAAGTAATAAGTCAAACCAGCCACGGAACTCTTCATGAATACTAATACCACGTTTAAAAAATCAGGCAGTATTTTATGAACCATTTTCACACACTTTTTTCATTGTAAAATTTTTCACATTTTTCTTGACCCTTTTCACAGCCAACATTTTAACACTTTCAAACAAACCTTTTACAGTTATTTGCCTTTTAGACCCAGGCCTTCACACACACACACACACACACACACATACACACAGTTGGACAAATACAGATATGGAGACGGGACCACACGAGCATAACTACAACTAGGTAAATACACACACACACACACACACACACACACACACACACAATACACTCACAGCTTTGCACTACTTTTCCTGTATGTATAATTTCCTGCTTCATCTCTCTTTGTTAATGAGTGTGAGGAGCTAAAACACACCAACCAACACGATAATTTTTTTGCCCAAACCACAAGTTGTCTGCGCCTGATCCAGGTATTTGCATCTCCTAACTTGCGCCTCTAAACATAAGCTCGAATGAAGGATTCTTGGTCCACAGTTTCAGTTGTGCGTAAAAATTCTTCATTGTGCCGCAGGTAAGGTTTGGCATGAGTCTGGCCTTGTAGAGGACGACTAGCAGCTGTGGCGGCCGGGCAGGGCTGCCTTGGCACACTGGCCCCACCCCTCACACCTCCACCAGACCAGTGCCCTCCACACCCAGACTCAGCCCTATGCACCAGAATAGCAAACTGTACAGTCCTCTAAAACACAGAGTTCGTCACAGTCCAAAGAACCATGACTGAACATTGAACATATTGATTTTGACGTGGATTCAATTTTATGACATTTGACTTGAGGATATTGTCATGGAACACCACCACCTGACACAGAGAACCTCCAACCCTGGGCTGAGGGAGGGGCTGGGGCTTGTCTGTGGGTCTTGGTCAATCTTACAGAGAAGCCATACTCCCTTCCCTCTCCAACCATCACATGCATTCTCTCCTAAACACAACAGTCCAGGTGAAGGGAAGGACTGGGTCTTGTCTGTGGGTCTTGGTCAGTCTTACAGAGAAGCCACACTCCCGTCCCTCTCCAACCATCATTTGCATTCTCTTCTAAATGCAAGAGTCTGGGTGAAGGGAAGGGCTGGGTCTTGTCTGTGGGTCTTGGTCAGTCTTACAGAGAAGCCACACTCCCTTCCCTTTCCAACCATCACATGCATTCTCTTCTAAATGCAAGAGTCCCGGTGAAGGGAAGGGCTGGGGCTTGTCTGTGGGTCTTGGTCAGTCTTACAGAGAAGCCACACTCCCTTCCCTCTCCAACCATCATTTGCATTCTCTTCTAAATGCAAGAGTCTGGGTGAAGGGAAGGGCTGGGGCTTGTCTGTGGGTCTTGGTCAGTCTTACAGAGAAGCCACACTCCCTTCCCTTTCCAACCATCACATGCATTCTCTCCTCAACACAGCAAACCACCACAGTCCAGGTGAAGGGAAGGGCTGGGGCTTGTGTGCCTTGATAGCTTGTGCCGGCTACAGCGTGTATGTGTGTATGTGCGCCTAGCGGAGAGCATAGCTAGACTAGATAACATAGAATAGATGACTTGCACTTCACTAAACCATGATCTAGGTGTATTTTGCCTTCTCTAAAAGAACACACACCGGCACCCTTGATGAAGTATGCTTTTGCTAATGAACACACCACCCCGCACTGCCTAAATTCCTCAAGGCGCAGTGCCCGGTGCAGCGCCTGTCTTGATGTGTTGCGCCCGAGGGTGTTGTCTGCGTCACATCTGAGCAACACGTGTTTGGCAATGTTACGTAAGCTTCAGCCCAGACGTGGTGACAGAGAACACCAGCCCTGGCTTGTTTGTTTGGTGTTTACTTGAACCTTACGTCATTCCTTTGGCAGAACTGTTCATTACACTTGTGCTTATTATCAAGGTACAGTCGTCCCTCAAATAGTACGGCTTCCAATAGTTCGGTTTTGGTTTTATGTGGATTTTCTAAGAAGATTTTTAAGGGTTTTTAAATTTCCCGACAAGCAGGAAATTTAGAAATCCTAAAAGATCCGTATAAAACCAAAACTGAACTATTGAAAACCGTACTATTTGAGGGATGACTGTATTATTGCCTGTGTAACTATTATTATTATTATTATTATTATTATTATTATTATTATTATTATTATTATTATTATTATTATTATTATTATTATTATTATTATTATTATTATTATTATTACTGTTAGGATAAATATTACTACTGTTGTTGACATTTTTATTCATTATAATCATATGGCTTTGTTACTTGGTAGAGTTTAGTGCAGGATCAGTCAGAGATAACACAAGAGTCTGCTTCCTTCAGGGGACACAGACCAGTAGGACAGAGGCAGGAAATTAATAGAACCTTTGGGCTTTTTGTTATTTTAGAAAAAGCTTATGATATATTTATTTAAGAAATGCTCCTCTGCTTTGTTCCCAGCCTATGAGTTACAATCTTTCCTTTCCCCTTCAAGGTACACGAAAGAGTTCACACACACACACACAAACACACACACACACACACACACACACACACACACACACAGCTCTTGAAGGAAACACAGAACAAGCAAGAGAGTGTATCAGCCTTGCTCTTTTTCCCCCAGTATGAAGTAACAGGATGCATATCCATTCACCCTGGACAGTCATTAAGTGGCGTCCCTTCCAGAGCTCTTGAAGGAAGCATAGAACAAGCAAGAGAGTGTATCAGCCTTGCTCTTTTTCCCCCAGTATGAAGTCACAAGATGCAGTAACCATTCTCCCTGGACAGTCATTAAGGGTGCGGCCACACTACATGCGGTTTGCTGGGAGGGTAGAGGGTAGCGGGTTGCCTAGTGGGCATAGCTGGGCACGATAACAGAAAACCTTATTCCCGATAACCGATAACTGATAATGGAAAACCTTATCAGTGATAACCGATATTCGTTAACTGAAGACTCAAATATAGGCGATAACTGATAACCAATACCTGATATAAATCCACAATTCCGATACTAGCTAGCGATGAGTCCGATAGGCGAAAACGATACTATATTGATATTTCAAATAAAAAACAAAGATGAATTCAAATTTTCATTATCTGTATTTTAGAAAACTTACAAAACCTGAAAACCACACGTTGATACGTAGCCTACATATGGACGGTAATACTAGAAACGCCTGAACCAGTGTTGTGTTATTTGGCTTTGTTTGTGTTTATTTTGGCTTTTGTTTACAAACACTGGTCTCTCGTGAACTGCGCATGCTCAGACCAGCAAGCGTAGACTTGTACAGTCTCACAAAGCTTTTTAACCGTAATTAAGAGTTGCTGGAAGGCTGAATCAGACAAACAGTACCACTACCACCATCCCCACTGTTTCTAGAACGACACTCTGTACGAGTTGTATTTATATGTACAGAGTGTCGTTCTAAAAACAGCGAGGATGGTGGTACTGTATGTCTGATTCAGCTTTCCAGCAACTCTTAATGTGTTAAAAAGCTTTGTGAGACTGTACAGGGCTACACTTACTGGTCTGAACAAGCACAGTTCACGAGAGACCAGTGTTTGCAAACAAAAGCGCCAGCTTTTGACGATGGAACACCAAATAACACAACACCGGGTGCCTTCAATACCATGGCATGCTCACCAACGAATATGAAATATCAAATTTGAGGCAGTGAATAATCATTTTTGGGCAAAGTTAAATGATTTTTCTCTATGATATATTGACTTTTTAGTTTTACAAAAAATAACCTAGTGTTTTAATGTTGATGATTTAAGTATGAAATCTCTTCACTGAAGATATTTCATACCCCAAAGTTTTTTCATACAACACCGGGCGCCCGGGCCACGTGTAGGGAGGAGACAACTTCTTTTTTTTTTTTTTTTTTTTTTTTTCCCCCCCTGAGAGGCGGAAAAAAGTAGCGATTATCGCTAGTTTGGTTACAAAAGTAACAAAGATACCGATATATATTTAAATAAGTAGCGGATGGCCGATAACCCGATTTTGTGATCAGCGATAAAGTATCGCGATAACGCCCAGCTATGGTAGTGCCCTCTAAGCTTACCCACTCGTATTTGATAACGTGTTTGTTCTTGCCACTGACCCGCTAGGCAACCTGCTACCCTCTACCCTCCCAGCAAACCACGTGCAGTGTGGCCGCACCTTCAGTGGCGTCGCTTCCAGAGCTCATGAAGGCAACACAGAACAAGCCAGAGAGTGTGCCGGCCCTCCCTCAGCTCCTGGCCTGGCTCCTTCCCTTCCTCGGCATCCACTAACAAGATCCACTTACCATTCACCATTGACATGCATCAGGCTGTGTCCCTTCCTGGCCCGCTCACCCTTGAACAGACCAGAGAAAATACTTGCATTGACTGATCCATGATATGTTCCCTTTATTCATCTGTCCCTCTTCTCCTTGAACAAAGAGTGAACAATGGCATATTTCTTTGCTGTCTTAATATTTTCACTCACTCCCTCCCTCCAGCCTGTCACTCTTACAAGCTTGACACACACTAGGGGACACTTTCACAGTCATTTTGTTTGTTTTGATCGTTACCAATGGCTGTTATCGCCGCTAAAGTATTTCCACGTAAAACTGGCCGATGAGGTAGTGGCGGCTGCGGGGTTAGCCCAGCCCCGCACCTTGCCACAAACTCTCAACACCTCTCGCTTCCTCTGCAGCCGCCACTACCCCATAGCGTCGATCGCCGCCATTGGTAACGATCAAAACAAATAGTGACTGTGAAGGCGGCCTTATGACAGACTCACTCCCCCGCCCTGAGTCATCACACCTGCTCTTCACCTTTCCAGCGTAGCCTTCCCCATGTAGGCAGGACTCACCCCCTGTAATGTTGTCAGTGAGGGGGTGCAACGGTTCAGGCTTTTGCCGCATCAGAGTAACCTTGTGTAGGATCTTTCCTCATCAATATCTATTCAAGAAAGTTCAGTACAGTCGTCCCTCAAATAGTACGGTTTTCAATAGTTTGGTTTCGGTTTTATACAGATTGTCATAGATCTTTTAGGATTTTTAAATTTCCTGCTTGTCGGGAAATTCTAAAATCCTAAAAAATCTTAGAAAATCCACGTAAAACCAAAACCGAACCATTGGAAACCGTACTATTTGAGGGACGAGTGTAATTCAGAGTTTTTTAGAAGAGTAATGTACTATTCTACATGGTCACACTTTAGTTACATATCAAAGATGTAATGTTGCTCTCCTAGGTCGGAATTATAAGACATTTTCGCTTCTCACATCATCTATTTTTAAAGGCCAAGGAGTGGGTCAGTTGGGTTCTAATGAGTGCTTCTTGAGGTTCAGGGTACAGAAGAAGGGTCACACTACCACCAGGGTCATAAAACTACTCCTGGAAATGCCCACAACTCCTACGAAAGCCTTGTCAAATATGTGTTCTTGAGGTTCAGGGTACAGAAGAAGGGTCACACTACCACCAGGGTCATAAAACTACTCCTGGAAATGCCCACAACTCCTACGAAAGCTTTGTCAAATATGTGTTCTTGAGGTTCACGGTTTTGACGAAGACTAGTGCAATGTTTAAGATATCAGGCGTTAGTGTATAATTCTTGCCAGCATCCGAGACCATTAACAAACACCCTCCTGACCTCCCCCCCTGCATGCCCCTCCCATAGCAGCCCCCTGACCTCTTCCCTCACCCACAGGGGAACCTCTCCAACATGAACAGAGTGGACGGCCGCGACGAAAACCAGGTGTCCTTGGGCGTGCGCAGTGAGGGCTCCCCACCGACCCCCCGCTCCCTGCGCCTCATGATGGCCCCCTCCATGGTCCCCCCAACCAGCCTGGGCCCCGGCAGCAACAACCTGGGCGGCCTGGGGTCTGGGCCGCCTCCACAGCACTTGGCTAACCTGGGAGCGTCCTCGGAAGATCTGAGGAGGTACACCCCTCTGCCTGAACACTCCCCAGCCTCTGCTCTAACGCCTGCTGCTCTTCAACACCCATACTCACCAGGGTACTGTATATGCAGCCTCACCACCCCCCCACCCCACCCCCACCACGCATCACCACCGCCACAGACTCCCCTCGCCCACATTTGTCCTGTCCACCACTTGTACGCTGCTCTGTCACCTCCACTCTTTTGTACTGTCACTGCCGACTGTCTGCCATTACACTGCTCTCCTCCTCCTCCTCCTCCTCCTCCTCATTTTCTTCCTCTTCCTCCTCTCCTCATCTGTTATCAGTCACTGTCACTCTTCCAACACACACACACACACACACATACACACACACACACACGAGGGAAGTCTGTGGTCACCTCCCCAAGCTGGCCCACTAACAACTAACATCTCCCTGCAGAGGATTAACTTGTCTTGTATCCAAGCTGTGTTTATCAAGACCAAGCCTTGCCTGTTTCCATTCCTCCTTGGTGCCTCATGCAGTGGTGCCCTCAACACCCTTGTGAAGGTTTACTCATCTCCATGCAGCTAATTCCATCCTGTGATAATGATCCTGGCTTCATACCATTACCAAGACAAGTCATCATGAAGCACAAATAAGCCACTGAACCAAAGTTACAGTTTTGCAAGTTTTCTAAAACTTTTCACCGTCCTGCGTGAGTGGCGGCTCCGTGTTTGTGTCTGTCGTCACGGGAGAGTTCGCTGGTCATCAGTGGATGCACAAATATGTAAAAAGAAAATTACAGGCTTGTAAATACAGGCTTTGAGCTAAGTGCCAAATTATAATGCATTATAGGAAGACAGTATTTCTGAGATGAATGAGCGGTGGCTCAGTAGCTCTTCCCTGCCGGCTGACGGCCGTCACTTGGTCGTCAGTGTTGTCCAGGCAGGCAGACTTGCACAGAGCAATGGATTTTTGGCCAACTTGTATTGAGACATTTTTGGTGGAAATGTTCTGCTGATCCTAATGGACGGACCAGCGTGGGAAGGCTCACAACAAGACAGCTCTGAGTAACTGAAGTAACTTGCCGGGAAAGCCCTCACAGGAGAACTTTGAGGCAGGTTTTGAAGAATTGTTTGTTTGCCAACAACACAAAATAATTAGGTTTTTACAGAATGCATATCTCTCACATATGATTATCCTTATAGCCAATTTGTGATATCCATTGATGAATATGTGGCGCCTAGAACAGAACGCCCCAATAAGCATCATCATCACCACATGGCCAGCCAGGAGAGGAAACTATGAGTAGAGCATTGCCCCCGGAGTGAAGTCAGTGGCTGGGCTCACCACTCAGGCAGGGACAGTGTTGGCTGAAGCACAGGATTTGCATCAAGGATTTTTAACTCTTCAAACAATATCTTGAAGCATGACGGTCCAAGGACTAATGTAGACCTCCCCTGCCCTGCCTCCCCTCCCGCCCCAACACAGAGGCATGAACAGAGTACCCGGTGGGCCAGCTTACCTCACCATTAAGCCATTAAGTTTTTTTAATTATTTTAAGCTTAGCAGCAAGCCAGCAAGCACTGCCACTAACCCAGGAGAGTGTGTGTATGTGTGTGTGTGTGTGTGTGTGTGTCCGGTGTTCCGTTGGTCAGTCTTGGTGTTGGTTGGTCCCCGGCTGTGGTGGTCAGTAGCACCTTAGGCAGCGGCTTGACACCAGCACGGTTGACCCAACTCTCGGCCTTCGGGTGAGACGTGAGCCTGCCCTGTCCCGCTTCACTGCTTTCTGTGTTGGTGCTTGGGCCGTGTGGCTCCGGGGCCGCCAACACCAAATGATCACTCTTTTCAGCATCTTTTTTCTTTAGTGAAGCAGCATGTTGGCAGCTTCTTTCATTTGGTATTGTTTTCATGCCTGTGGTCTGTCTCCTTCATGAGGAAGGACACGCAGCATCACCAGTGACTGATTGTTTCTAAGAAACATGCCACACAGTCCTGGGAGTGATAATACTTTTTTGGCCAAGTGTGCAGTGTGAGGTTAGCATGGTGGCTTGGGTCTGGAAGTGTGTGTGTGTGTGCGTGTGTGTGCGTGTATGTATGTTTGTACGCTCTTGCATTTGCGCAGTACTGTATTACATGTGGATGTGGAACGTGTACCAAACCGGAACTGTTTGCCAAGGAAGGGAAGATAAGGAGTGTATGAATGTTGTGTGTACGAGGACAACAGTCGTGTGTACACCACAATGCGTGCATGTGTGTATATTAACCCGGTAGCAGCGGGGATCATGTTTCTTAATGGTCCCTCCAAGCGAGAAAAATGAGAAAAAAATCACCCCTCACACAAACCATTTCATAATATATATCAAAGCATTTGTGATCAGTTTATGTATCATCTATTTTGGGAGGTTCATATCATGGCACAAATTTGGCCCGTTGCTGCTACACGGTAAAGCCACAAATTTGGCCCGTCGCTGCTACACGGTTAAGGTATTATAGTCAAACCACTTTAAATAGTCCATTTGGGCGTTCAATTCTGTGGGTCCTTTCCTCCCCTCTGCTCTGCCCCATCGTCCTTACACCCATCTCTTCCTCTCATATCGTCACCCTCTTAAAATAACCCCCTAAGTCATTTTTCAGTGATTTCCAGGTTTTTGTCTACATCAAATATTTGTAGAGTTGCCTCCGTCATTCAGGGTTTAAGTGTTGTAGAATTGGCCTTTTCATTTCTGCCTAAATATTAAGCCAAATGAGATGATGACGGTTCTTTTCTGATTTCCTGTAAAGTAGAAAATATTAACTTAGGCAGTCTGCTTACGAAGGTGACAATATGTTAGCTGTAGGTTACATGTGAGAGGAAGAAACAGGTATTGGGACTGTGTAGGAGAGCAGAGGAGAGGAAAGAACCTGTGGACATATAAGAGGAAAACACAGGTATTGGGACTGTGTGGGAGAGCAGAGGAGAGGAAAGAACCCGTGGACATATAAGAGGAAAACACAGGTATTGGGACTGTGTGGGAGAGCAGAGGGGAGGAAAGGACCCTGGGACATATAAGAGGAAAACACAGGTATTGGGACTGTGTGGGAGAGCAGAGGAGAGGAAAGGACCTGTGGACATATAAGAGGAAAAAACAGGTATTGGGACTGTGTGGGAGAGCAGAGAGGAAAGGACCTGTGGACATATAAGAGGAAAAAACAGGTATTGGGACTGTGTGGGAGAGCAGAGGAGAGGAAAGGACTTGTGGACATATAAGAGGAAAACACAGGTATTGGGACTGTGTGGGAGAGCAGAGAGGAAAGAACCTGTGGACATATAAGAGGAAAACACAGGTATTGGGACTGTGTGGGAGAGCAGAGGAGAGGAAAGAACCCTGGGACATATAAGAGGAAAAAACAGGTATTGGGACTGTATGGGAGAGTAGAGGAGAGGAAAGAACCTGTGGACATATAAGAGGAAAAAACAGGTATTGGGACTGTGTGGGAGAGCAGAGGGGAGGAAAGGACCTGTGGACATATAAGAGGAAAACACAGGTATTGGGACTGTGTGGGAGAGCAAAGGAGAGGAAAGGACCTGTGGACATATAAGAGGAAAAAACAGGTATTGGGACTGTGTGTGAGAGTAGAGGGGAGGAAAGGACCTGTGGACATATAAGAGGAAAAAACAGGTATTGGGACTGTGTGGGAGAGTAGAGGAGAGGAAAGGACCTGTGGACATATAAGATGAAAAAACAGTTATTGGGACTGTGTTTTAGAGTAGAGGGGAGGAAAGGACCTGTGGACATATAAGAGGAAAAAACAGGTATTGGGACTGTGTGGGAGAGTAGAGGAGAGGAAAGGACCTGTGGACATATAAGAGGAAAAAACAGGTATTGGGACTGTGTAGGAGAGTAGAGGAGAGGAAAGGACCTGTGGACATATAAGAGGAAAAAACAGGTATTGGGACTGTGTGTGAGAGTAGAGGAGAGGAAAGGACCTGTGGACATATAAGAGGAAAAAACAGGTATTGGGACTGTGTAGGAGAGTAGAGGAGAGGAAAGGACCTGTGGACATATAAGAGGAAAACACAGGTATTGGGACTGTGTAGGAGAGTAGAGGAGAGGAAAGGACCCTGGGACATATAAGAGGAAAAAACAGGTATTGGGACTGTGTAGGAGAGTAGAGGGGAGGAAAGGACTTGTGGACATATAAGAGGAAAACACAGGTATTGGGACTGTGTGAGAGAGCAGAGGAGAGGAAAGGACCCTGGGACATATAAGAGGAAAACACAGGTATTGGGACTGTGTGGGAGAGCAGAGGGGAGGAGAGGACCTGTGGACATATAAGAGGAAAAAACAGGTATTGGGACTGTGTGGGAGAGCAGAGGAGAGGAAAGGACCCTGGGACATATAAGAGGAAAAAACAGGTATTGGGACTGTGTGGGAGAGCAGAGGGGAGGAGAGGACCTGTGGAATCGAACACCCAAACGGACTATTTGAAGTGGTTTGACTATAGGTAATGGAGGAAGGACGGGAAGGGTCACTTGCTCCTAAGAAATTATTATGTGCATGCTGTGTTAGGGGCTTCCAGGGGTGCGTGTGTGTGTGTGTGGGTGGGTGTGTGGTGGGGGGGAGCATGCCCTAACGCTTCAGTGACTTGTGTGCATTGGTATGTTTTTATTAGTGTTAACATTACGCTGCGTGTGATCTGACTAACAAGGACGGGCGGGCTGGTGTGTGTTTACAGAGCCAGTGTTGCCAACCCTCCCCTGGCTCTCAACCCTTCAAACTGCAGCCTCCTCTCCAGCCCCATGCTAAGGTTACTCACTGTGCTGTTGTCGCTTGCTAACCCAACCCTGCCACCTCCTCCCGACCCCTCCTAAACGCCCCTCCTCCAGGCTCATAATTCTCCTCTTGCCCTTGTGCTCATTAGCGGTCCTTGTCTTTCCTTCCCTTCCTCCTCTCCAGCCTCATAATTGGTCACTCCTCTTGCTTTACTTTGCAGTTCCTTGTCTTTCCTTCCCTTCCTCACTCTCCTTGTTGTTGGTCACTGCCTCTATACTTTACTTTGCCTATCTCTCTCTCTCTCTCTCTCTCTCTCTCTCTCTCTCTCTCTCTCTCTCTCTCTCTCTCTCTCTCTCTCTCTCTCTCTCTCTCTCTCTCTCTCATTGTCACCGTTTAGCCTTACTTATCCATCTTTATCCTTCACTATCCCATCCATCTGTTTCCTCTTCCTTCCATTCACTTCAACTTTTTTTTTCATATACATCCTCTAGTTTGTGTTTTCCTCATCTCCCTTTTTCAAATCACCGTTTCGTATGTTTCCTTCTCTCCGTACCCTTAACCCGGTTGCTGCGGGGATCATGTTTCTTAAAGGCAAGCAAGAAAAATGAGAAAGAATCATCACTCACGCAAACCATTTCATAATACAGGTAACTCTCAATTTACACGAGTATTGTGTCCTTGAAGAGGTCGCGTAAATCAAAAACACTGTAAATCAAACAAGAGGTCGGTTTGTACCTTTATTGCCTACTGTATCACTCCTCTCCCTCTCATGGTTCCTTCTCTGGCTGCCCTTCCCCTCGTGGTAGCACAGCAGCGAGGGTGTTGTTGTTGTTGAGTAGCGTGGCAGCGTGGATACTGTATTGTTGTTCAAGTGGCGCGCGGGAAGAACTGAGCTCAGCTGTGTGGCCGCGGTGCTGTGTGAGTCCAGTTGCGCGAGACATCTGGCGGACACTCCATAAAATATCGCGGATAAGTGAAAAAAACGTGTAAATTAAACATTTATTTGGATTTTGGACCACGCGTTGTTTAAAAAACGCGTAAAGCAAACTCGCATAAATTGAGAGTTACCTGTATATATCAACACATTTGTGATCAGTTTATGCATCATCTATTTTGGGGGGTTATATCATGGCAAAAATCTGGCCCATCGCTGGTACACGGTAAAGCCACAAATTTGTCCCGTCTCTGCTACCGGGTTAATCTTTCTCAGTATCCTTTTCCCTGTACTTCTCACCTTCCTTGTCTCCCTCCTCCTTCCCTCCTCCCCTTCACTCGTCCCTCCCTCCCTCCTTTTGCACTAGTTGTGTGGTAGCTCCCCTTCACCCCTCTGCAACATTCCCACAGTGGCTAAGGCCCATGTTCTCAGATGTTTTTGGCTCCCACAACACCTAAAACGGATGGTATTGTCAGACGCCTCCACGCCTCACATCAACTATTTTCAAAGGCCATAAGAGAAAGCAGTCACATCCTCATGAGTGTTTCTTTAGGTTTATGGTACAGAAGAAGAGTCAAACTATCACCAGGGTCACGAAACTACTCCTGGAAATGCTCGTACCACCTCTGAAAGCCTTGTCAAATATGTGTCCTTGGGCAGGGAAATTTTTAAGAATATGGCCCTTAGGTTGGTATTATAAGATACTGTCACTTTTCAAATCAGCTGTTTCTAAAGGTTAAAGAGGGGGTCAGTCGGGTTTGAATGAGTGCTTCTTCAGGCTCATGGTACAGAGGAAGGGTCACACTACCACCAGGGCCATAAAACTACCCCTAGAAATGCCCACAACTCCTACGCAATCACACATCAACTAATTGCAAAGAACAGAAAAGATATCAGTTGTGTTCTAATGAGTGTTCCTTTAGGTTCATGGTACAGAGGAAGGGTCACACTAACACCAGGGCCATAAAACTACCCCTAGAAATGCCCACAACTCCTACGAAATCACACATCAACTAATTGCAAAGCCCAGAAAAGAGATCAGTCGGGTTGTAATGAGTGTTCCTTTATATATATATATATATATATATATATATATATATATATATATATATATATATATATATATATATATATATATATATATATATATATATATAATTGCAAAGAACAGAAAAGATATCAGTTGTGTTCTAATGAGTGTTCCTTTAGGTTCATGGTACAGAGGAAGGGTCACACTAACACCAGGGCCATAAAACTACCCCTAGAAATGCCCACAACTCCTACGAAATCACACATCAACTAATTGCAAAGAACAGAAAAGATATCAGTTGTGTTCTAATGAGTGTTCCTTTAGGCTCATGGTACAGAGGAAGGGTCACACTAACACCAGGGTCATAAAACTACCCCTAGAAATGCCCACAACTCCTACGCAATCACACATCAACTAATTCCAAAGCCCAGAAAAGATATCAGTTGTGTTCTAATGAGTGTTCCTTTAGGTTCATGGTACAGAGGAAGGGTCACACTACCACCAGGGTCATAAAACTGCCCCTGGAAATGCCTAAAACTCGTACGAAAGCCTTGTCAAATAGGTGAACTTGGGTGATGAAATGTTTAGTAATACAGCCCCTATGCTCCAAATACTTCCAGGGCCAGTCCTGAAGATCAACGTCATGTTCTGTATAATCAGACGCTTTCAGCCTCCACAACATCCATTTCCCAAGGTCTCAAAGGAGATTAGCCGGGTTTTGACGAGTTTTTTTCACGTTCATGGTGCAGAAGCCTTGTCAAACTATCACCAGGCTTATAAGGTGACCCATATTGATACCCATACAACCTCCACCTTGTCAAATGTGGGTACAGAAGCCTTGTCAAACTATCACCAGGCTTGTAAGATGACCCATATTGATACCCACACAACCTCTACCTTGTCAAATGTGGGTACAGAAGCCTTGTCAAACTACATATATCACCAGACCCATAAAACTACTCATGGACATACTAACACAACCTCTACAAAAGCCTTATTAAATGTGGCCTTGTCAAACTATCACTAGGCTCATAAAACTACCCATGGACATACTAATACAACCCCTACCAAAGCCTTGTCAAACTATCACCAGGCTTACAAGATGACCCATGCAGATACCCACACAACCTCTACCTTATAAAATGTGGGCCAGTAGAAGCCTTGTCAAACTATCACCAGGCTCATAACACTACCCATGGACATACTAATGCAACCTCTACCAAAGCCTTGTCAAATATGGGCCAGTAGAAGCCTTGTCAAACTATCACCAGGCTCATAACACTACCCATGGACATACTAATGCAACTTCCACCAAAGCCTTGTCAAACTATCACCAGGCTCATAACACTACCCATGGACATACTAATGCAACTTCCACCAAAGCCTTGTCAAATGTGGGCCAGTAGAAGCCTTGTCAAACTATCACCAGGCTCATAACACTACCCATGGACATACTAACACAACTTCCACCAAAGCCTTGTCAAATGTGGGCCAGTAGAAGCCTTGTCAAACTATCACCAGGCTCATAACACTACCCATGGACATACTAACGCAACCTCCACCAAAGCCTTGTCAAATGTGAGTGTGTGAGCCCCAAACTGTTTGAGAAGATTGCCCTTAGACACACCTTTTCCTCCTCCCCCTCCTCCTCCACCTGGTCCTGTGTAGTTACCTGTTGAGCCTGACCCGTGACCCTGCATGTGGGTGTGGAGTAGAGTCGGGTCATTGTGGTGGTGGTGGTGGTGGTGGTGGTGGTGAGGTTAGGAGCACCACCGCAACCCCCCTCCCCCCATTTTTGAGAGGTGTTGACCCCCACCACCACTCAGGATTGAAGGTTCTCTCTCTCTCTCTCTCTCTCTCTCTCTCTCTCTCTCTCTCTCTCTCTCTCTCTCTCTCTCTCTCTCTCTCTCTCTCTCTCTCTCTCTCTCTCTCTCACACACACACACACACACACACACACACACACACACACACACCATACTGAAGGTACAACATGGGGGTGCCTAGAGGGGAGGGCCCAGTCCTTACCCCTTCCCCCCTCTCTTCCCACCACAGCAGCCAAGACTCCCTGCACAAGAGCGTCATCAACCAGCCAAAGAAGAAGGGAATCAAGTCCTCTATAGGAAGGTTCTTCAGTAAAAAGGACAAAGTGAGTGGAGTCTTGTGGCCTCTCTGGGTCTGAGTGCCTTCAGTTTGTGTGAGAGTGAGTGGTCTGTGGTCTAAGAATGGAATTAAGTCCTCTCCATAAGGTTTGTGTGTGCTCCTTCACTAACCTTGACCTGTCTCCTCGGCCCTGAAGCAGCAGGTCAAGATGAAGGACGCCCTGCAGCAGCACCCTGGCGCCGGGGGTCTCAGCTCCTCGGGGATATACAGCGACGGGGACATCGGCTCCTCGGACTCCCTCTCCCTGGCAGGGCTGGGCCAGAAGAGCGAGATAGACCGTCGCACCAAAAAGAAGTGAGTCACACACCCAATTGTGTAAACATTGCAATCGTCTTTGTCAACACTGCTGGGGCTGGATTGTCTCGTCTGAGCCGTTTTTCAAGGCAAGGTCAGTTGGTTTTGTTGATTGTTTTGTATCACATTTGACAGCTAGCTCTGAAAATACACCACTGCTAAAGAACAACTCCATCCCAAGCATGGAAGTAAAAAGTCAAACCAGCCCCTGAACTGTTGATAAATGCTGATACCACGTTTAAAAATCTGGCGATGGAGTTCAACAAAAACAGCCAGATATGAAGCCCTTGAACTGCTGTTCTCTTTTGGGGCAGGAGCAGACAGCACTTCATCATCATCATTATTTTCTGTTTAATGTCGAGTTTTTACATAATCTCTTCTGAGGTTAGACAGTCAGTGATACGCTTCCAACTAGTCCTGTCCCTTGCCTCAGTGGCTGATGCTGTCAAATCCCCATTATCATCATCTGTTTAATGTCAGGTTTCCCCATAATCTCATGAGGTCATAAATGATACACTTCCAGCTCTTTCAGTTCTTTGCCCCAGCCCCTCCAATGGCCGATGCTGCCAAACCCTCCTGAAAACACTGCCTCCATGTCTTCGCAGACAGTACATGGAATCATATTAAAGTTTTGTATGTACAGAAGCCACGTTTGACCACCCTCTTCCCTCTCCCTTGTTGTGCCACAGCCTGCCTGGGTACCGCCACGAGCTGCTTGCCGAGGCCATGAAGGCCGGCACACCCTTCGCCCTGTGGAACGGCCCGACCATTGTGGCATGGCTGGAGCTTTGGGTGGGCATGCCCGCCTGGTACGTTGCCGCGTGCCGGGCCAACGTCAAGTCTGGGGCCATTATGTCGGCGCTCAGTGATGCAGAAATCCAGCGGGAGATTGGCATCTCCAACCCCCTGCACCGCCTGAAGCTGCGGCTCGCCATACAGGAGATGGTGTCCCTGACCTCCCCCTCGGCCCCCAAGACATCCCGCACCACCCTGGCATTTGGGGACATGAACCACGAGTGGGTGGGCAACGAGTGGCTGCCGGCGCTGGGCCTGCCACAGTACCGCACCACCTTCATGGAGTGTCTCGTGGACGCCAGGATGCTGGACCACCTCACCAAAAAGGACCTCAGAGGGCAGCTCAAGATGGTCGATTCCTTCCACAGGTAAAGAGGAGAACATCAGGTTTTCCCATAATCTCCTCAGGTCACACGGTTGATGACACTCTTCCAACTCTTTCTGTCCCTCCTCTCAGCCTTCCCGGTACCCAGTGCTGCCAAAGCCTCCTCAACACACTGCCTCCATGTCCTCCCTCACCTTTGCCTAAGCCTTCCCAGTGCTGCCAAAGCCTCCTCAACACACTGCCTCCATGTCCTCCCTCACCTTTGCCTAAGCCTCCCCAGTGCTGCCAAAGCCTCCTCAACACACTGCCTCCATGTCCTCCCTCTCCTTTGCCTAAGGCCCCAGTGCTGCCAAAGCCTCCTCAACACACTGCCTCCATGTCCTCCCTCTCCTTTGCCTAAGGCCCCAGTGCTGCCAAAGCCTCCTCAACACACTGCCTCCATGTCCTCCCTCTCCTTTGCCTAAGCCTCCCCAGTGCTGCCAAAGCCTCCTCAACACACTGCCTCCATGTCCTCCCTCACCTTTGCCTAAGCCTTCCCAGTGCTGCCAAAGCCTCCTCAACACACTGCCTCCATGTCCTCCCTCACCTTTGCCTAAGCCTCCCCAGTGCTGCCAAACCCTCCTCAACACACTGCCTCCATGTCCTCCCTCACCTTTACCTAAGCCTCCCCAGTGCTGCCAAACCCTCCTCAACACACTGCCTCCATGTCCTCCCTCTCCTTTGCCTAAGCCTCCCCAGTGCTGCCAAAGCCTCCTCAACACACTGCCTCCATGTCCTCCCTCACCTTTGCCTAAGCCTTCCCAGTGCTGCCAAAGCCTCCTCAACACACTGCCTCCATGTCCTCCCTCTCCTTTGCCTAAGCCTCCCCAGTGCTGCCAAAGCCTCCTCAACACACTGCCTCCATGTCCTCCCTCTCCTTTGCCTAAGCCTCCCCAGTGCTGCCAAAGCCTCCTCAACACACTGCCTCCATGTCCTCCCTCTCCTTTGCCTAAGCCTCCCCAGTGCTGCCAAACCCTCCTCAACACACTGCCTCCATATCCTCCCTCTCCTTTACCTAAGCCTCCCCAGTGCTGCCAAACCCTCCTCAACACACTGCCTCCATGTCCTCCCTCTCCTTTGCCTAAGCCTTCCCAGTGCTGCCAAACCCTCCTCAACACACTGCCTCCATGTCCTCCCTCCTCTTCACCTACGCAGACAAGCACACAGACTTACTCTTTTCTTTTAATGGTGCTGTGCCTGGGGAGGTTTTCTGCTTTACTTTGTTTGTTTGTGCCCTTGAGCTGCCTCCCTTGATGTAAAAAAAAAAATAATCTGTCTCTCCTCCCTCCCTCTAACACTCTCCACTTCACCAGTCCACATAACCTCCTCTCCTTCCCTCCCTCTAACACTCTCCACTTCACCAGTCCACATAACCTCCTCTCCTTCCCTCCCTCTAACACTCTCCACTTCACCAGTCCACATAACCTCCTCTCCTTCCCTCCCTCTAACACTCCACTTCACCAGTCCACATAACCTCCTCTCCTTCCCTCCCTCTAACACTCTCCACTTCACCAGTCCACATAACCTCCTCTCCATCCCTCCCTATCACACTCCACTTCAACAGTACAAATAACCTCCTCTCCGTCCCTCCCTCTAACACTCTCCACTTCACCAGTCCACATAACCTCCTCTCCCTCCCTCCCTCTAACACTCCACTTCACCAGTCCACATAACCTCCTCTCCCTCCCTCCCTCTGACACTCTCCACTTCACCAGTCCACATAACCTCCTCTCCCTCCCTCCCTCTGAGACTCTCCACTTCACCAGTCCACATAACCTCCTCTCCCTCCCTCCCTCTAACACTCTCCACTTCACCAGTCCACATAACCTCCTCTCCCTCCCTCCCTCTGACACTCTCCACTTCACCAGTCCACATAACCTCCTCTCCCTCCCTCCCTCTGACACTCTCCACTTCACCAGTCCACTTATCCCCTCTTTAACTAACTGACGACCTCCACCCCTGCAGAACCTCCCTACAGTTCGGCATCACCGCCCTAAAGAAGGTAAACTACGATCGCGTGGCACTGGATGAGCGGCGAAGGGTTTGCGAGGAGGAGAACTCCGACGTGTTGGTGTGGACCAACGACCGCGTCATCAAGTGGATCTCCTTCATCGGCCTAAAGGTGCGTACGGTACGGTCTGCCGAGACACACAGGTCCCTTCCTAGACCACAAAGAGAGGTGAAGGCAGGCTGTGGGATGTGCCCCTTGTGTCCTTCCCCTCACCTCACCACCATCATATCCAGCAGGCTGTTAGGTGTGCCCCTTGTATCCTTCCCCTCATCTCACCACCATCTTCCCCACACAGGAGTACGCCAACAACCTGGTGGAGTCTGGGGTTCATGGGGCGCTGGTGGCCCTGGACGAGAGCTTTGACCATAATGCCCTGGCTCTTGCCCTGCAGATACCAACACAAAACACACAGGTATGCACACTCTTGTTGTCTGGTGTTGGTGTGTTCATGTTTAGCCTGATTATTCAAGGGTGGCACTAGTCTTCATCAGCAGTACCATGGCTGGTTAGTCTTTTTTAACCCGGTAGCAGCAACGGGCCAAATTTGTGGCTTTACCGTGTAGCAGCAACAGGCCAAATTTGTGGCTTTACCGTGTAGCAGCAACAGGCCAAATTTGTGGCTTTACCGTGTAGCAGCGACAGGCCAAATTTGTGCCATGATATAAACCCCCCAAAAATAGATACATAATTATGAAATGGTTTGTGTGAGGGGTGATTTTTTCTCATTTTTCTCGCTTGGAGGGACCATTAACCCTTTCCTTGCGTGCGGGACGGGATGCGACTATCCCCTCAGGCGCAGTCAGGCAGCCCAATGGGGGGTCTCTTTTAACCTCTGTATCTCACAAACTATTCATCACAGCTAAAAACCAAAAACACCATTGGAAAGAGGAGGTCCAGATCTATAGGAGTCGGTTATGTATGCCTCTCTTGCGAACGTACATGCACGTTCAGGGAGTGTTGAATGTTAACACTTACGTCGGTGCGTGTGGGATGATTAGCCATATTGAGGGAGCTGCGGACATCTCTCTTTCAGATTCTGGCAAGGGAGTATTGCCAACTGCAATATTTACAACTATTTGGTCAAAGAATTAATCAGGTGATAGGTGAAGCTATGCAAAAATGCCGCTATATTGGGCAAGAACATCCACCAGTTACTCGTCTGTAGATTTGCCGCGCTGGGCTGATATGATTTTCCACCAAATTTAGTGAAGACCACACTCAATTGGCAATCCTGTGTTAGAATTAGTGTTGGAGCCCGCAGCGAGCATTTAGCACCACCAGCAAATATGCCTAACGCTCGCTGCGAGCATTTAGCAATGAAAGGGTTAAGAAACATGATCCCCGCTGCTACCGGGTTAAATGTTTTCAAGGCGTGCTTAATTGGTGGTGTTGATTTTTTACACCACTTTTTACAACTGAGTTTGTAACGTGTTGCCTTAACTCTGTGAGAAGCACAGTCCCAGTAGCTCAGGGGTAGAGCGTCTGGCTCACAACCAGAAGGACCGGGGTTCAATTCCCCGGCCGGGTGAAGATAAGTTTATCTTCTTTCATGTGTAGCCCCTGTTCACCTAGCAGTGAGTAGGGATGCGACGTACAGTGAGGAGTTGTGACCCCGTTGTCGCGGTGTGTTGTGTGTGAGTGGTCTCAGTCCTACCCAAAGATCGGTACTACGAGCTCTGTGCTCTTCCGTAGGGGAACGGCTGGCTGTCTCGAGAGAGACCTTTAGCAGACCAAGAGGTGAATTACTTGTAACTAACAACTCTGTCCACAAAAAATGGAACTAAAAACCCAAGCCAGTCACGGAACTGTTAATGAATACTAACACCATGTATTAAAAATCTGGTGTTTGTATGTATGTCTGTTTCTTGCTGAATCTATTATGTCTGAGAATGATGGTGTCTACTTGACTCCTGCAATGGTATGACTTTGTGGTAGGATTCATTTTTAACAGGACCTTTTGAAGGGTATGGAGCAGAAGGGACGTAAGGGACAGAGCCATTTTTTTTTTAGTTTGCACTGGGAAAGTCAGGCTACACATCCCAGGAAGAACAAGACACAAGTTACAAGGGAAAAGCAACCTTGTGTTTGGTGTACTGAGGGTCATTTTACCCTTGCAACTTATGTCTTGTTCTTCCTGGGCTGTGTGGCGCGGCTTTCCCAGTCCAAACCTGAACCACGTACTTTGTCCCTCCTGCCCACCGTTGCCCGATTATCGTACTCAGAGCCTCGTATTTACCGGTTTTTGTGCCACAGCAATTGCCAAAAAAGCACCAATAATTAACCATTTTAACGATAACTATATATGAAGGCAGTCATTGGGGTCGAGGAGGCAGTTTTGGGGTTGGAAATCGGGAAACATATGAGGCTGAGTACAACAATCTGGCACCGCTGCTCCTGCCCCTTCCCCTCCGGACGCCTCAGTTATTGGCCGGCCGTGTGGCTCATAAAGATTCATGAAGGTTTGACTACTTTCAGAAGGTTACGTTACCCAGATGTAGTGAAGATGGAAGGGCCTGTCAAATTTACAAGCTTGGAACAGGAGCATATGACAGTGTTGATGTTTATTTTCATGGAACATTTTTTTTTAACACATCCTGAAACATGCACTGAACTTTGAGGTAGAGGGCAGAAGACCACCAGGAAGGCCAAGGAAGATGTGGAGAAAGGTGGTGGAGGAAGATACGAGGAGGCTGAACACCACGGAAGAAATGGCTATGGACCGGCAACAGTGGAGGAGGCTCACATCCCGTCCAACCCCACCATAGGGAATAAATGGACGTTAAATGATGATGATGATGATTTTTGTTGTTGTTGTACCATTTTCCCTTTGTGTCGTATGATTCTGTGACATTTTTACCCGTGCCATCTCTGCCTGTGCCTAAACTCTAGTCACATGGTGCTCATACCCTTGTTTATTTACCTTGATTTTCATGAACATTATTTTAGTTGTGCCATTTTTTCCTGTTTTTCCACAGGTGCCACATGTGACCACGCCATTTTTACCTCTACCAATAATAGCAAGCCTTCTCTACCTGTGTACCTTCACCCTCACTCTTCTCTCCTCCCTTGGCCAGACATTAGTTGTATTTGTGCCATCTTTTTCTATTTTCCATTCATGGCTCGCCTGTTTTAGCTGTGCCGTCACCCCTGCTGTTCTCTCCCCCTCCAGGCCAGGCAGCAGCTGGAGCAGGAATTCCGTAACCTCCTGTCGACGGGCACTGACAGGACGGACATCAACAAATCTTGATATGAGGCCCCCGCGGCGAAGGATGCAGAGGCCAGACTGGTCTAGTAACCCAAGACAGTCTCAGGAGGAGGAGGAGCAGAGGAGGAGGAACAGCAGCAGCAGAACAAGGAAGGAAGAGGAGGAGTAATGGAGGAGAGAAGAAGAGAAGGACTCCATGAAATAGTTGTGGGGTTCCTCTTCTCTTGCAGCTGAAGGAGAGCAAGCCGTGTCCTTATTTCCTCCCCATGGAAGGAACACCAAAAGCTCTCCATCCTTGCCCCCCAGTGACGATGACCAATGCTGCCTCCCTCCCTCCCTGTGAAAGAAAACAAACTCCCACAATGAAGGAAGACCCACGGCTCCTCCTCCCTGACGCAGGACAAAACCCATCCTTAGCCGCCGATGAAGGTACAACACAACGCTCCTCAGTCAAGGACACAAGAATTCTATGTGAAGCGAAGGCCAACAATGACTCCCTTCTATCTCGAGCATCTCCAGCCAAGAGTGAAACAAGAGCTTTTAACCAGTCAAGGGTAACAAGAGTCCTTTGCCTCATGTGAAGATTGTCAAGTTTCTTTTACCCAGTCAAGGATATAACGAGATCCTCAGTTCCCAGTGGAGGATGGCAAGGGCTTCTTTATCCCTAGTGAAGGATGACAGGAGCTCCTCCACCATGCCTGGGAAGGGTAGTATCAGAACTGTACAACCAATACCACAGTGTGTAGGCTACTTCACATCACGTCGCTGTGGCACTCGGAAGTCTCCTCACCCTGCTGCCAGTCCTGTGAGGTGCCAGACTGACCAGCGCAGCACCACAGCCTCACTTGATCCTCTGGCATCCGTAGGCACTTGTAATATTTGTGTTGTGGATGACGAGAGGAAAGGAAGGAAGCCCAATGTACCTAGGGAGGGAGATTGACAGGGCAGCACAGCAAGACTCATTCTCCTCTCCCTGAACCTCTAGTCTAGGGTGAGCAGCAGCAAGGAAAGGAAGGCTCAGGGCCGCCACCTCTGTCTGTGTCTGTCTGTCTGGTGTGATCACGAGGGCAGGAGACAATTGCAGGGAAGTGTAGGTGGTGGTGCACTCGGCTGGACCTGACGTATACAGGTGTGTGTGTGTGTGTGTGTGTGTGTGTGTGTGTGTGTGTGTGTGGGTGCGTCTGTGCGAGCGTGCATGGGTGTGTTCGTGAGTTTGTAGTTCACCATTTTTCATCATGTGATCAGATCTATGGGAGCAACTGAAACCCCTGACACCCACACATACCCGGGAGGCGGAACACAACCCCCACCTGACACCCGGCACCCAGGCACTGCTGGATGGACAGGGGGCACAAATTGAAGGAGACTGCCCACCCATCTCCACTCTGCCACCCCGGAATCAAACCTGGGACCTCTGTGTGTGTGTGTGTGTGTGTGTGTGTGTGTGTGTGTGTGTAGGGGTCACAGATGTTTTTGTGTGACCTAAGTTGAGGTGCGAGGCAAGGACACACCAGCCACGTCAGGTCTCTGTTTAGTCCGAGGATGAGAAGTAAAGTGAAGAGTGAGAAGTGAAAGAAGGAAAAAGGGAACAGGTGAACAACACCCACAGAATCGTGCTAAAACCCTTTGCAGGAAAATTAGGAAAAATATATATATATATAAAAAATCTTGTACAGTAATGTGAGTCATGGAGATGCTGATTATATAAAGTGTGTGCTAGGATGGTTGATCATGCCTGTGTGTGTGTGTGTGTGCGTATGTGTCTGTTGTGTGTGTATATGCGTGAATGTTTGTGTGTGCACACAGCTGCATGTATGTATTGCTGGTTCACATAAGTCCACAAGCCCTGTGGAGTCTTGTTGGCTAGTCAGAAGACAATGTGAGAATGTTGTTAGTTAGTTCTGGTTCTAAAACTAAATTGATTTCTCCTGTAATGCTTCCCCATCCCCATCCCCCAGTAATTTAACAAGTAATAATTAGATGTTCAATCACTATGCAGGTGTTTGGTTGGACAAGAGCACTGAAAGCCAGACTGCTTTAAGAGGCGTCACCATGGCTTGACATTGAGCACCAGGCTTTTCCTCCTGGAAGGTCGATGCTTCAGGCCAAACTGTCCAAGATGTTTGGGACTGTCTTGATGGCTAAAACCCAGCTCTCAAAAATGCTGATAAAACCCTCACAGCATGCAGATGTTTGGAAATGTTTTGACAGCTGCAACCCTTCTTTCAGCAGCTTGGAGATGGCTTGAAAGCCATCAGACCAAGCTGTTGATGTAGTTCGGGAGTTTTCTCTGCTGAGGAAACATTCAAGCTGTCTGAACCTTTGAGATATTTTGACAGTCAATAAACATCCAAATCTCCTGTAAGTAGTAGATATACTGAGACCTCTTAAGAATGTGGTGAAGAAAGTTTTCAGTCCTTGGAAGCCAGACTCTAAAGAGCTTGGCCCCTGAGAAACTAGGCTCATTTTTGAAGTTTGGCAAAAAAGAGGAAGATCCGAAACTGTGGAAACCAAACACCGACAGGAACACTGTGTGGCCAAGTCCCCCAGAGTGGCTGGCGCGTCCCAGCAGCCTGGCCAGTGTCATGATGCACATAGCTTTGTATTGTGTCTGTATGTGTGTGGCCATCTTTGTTGAATCACAATGTCATGATTTCCGAGTCTCCAGGCGTAAGTGTGGAGAGGTGTACATGGGAGCTAAGACTGTTACAGCTATCTTCCATACCTTACATGCCAAATTGTCTTTGTAATTATTGTATGTAAAGAGACAAAGCAAGTCTTACAATGGTCAGTCACGGCGTGGGATGTGAAGGCAAGGGGCCCTGTGGTGGTGTTGACGGTGGTGTGTACAGCTCACTGTACATTGATGTTGAGTATGATTGATCGTTTCTGTGAAACTCGTGTAAGTAGTGTCCCACTCTCAAAGATAATGTTCAGTGTAGTGATGATATACTACTCGCCTCATTGTTCTGTGTGTGTGTCTGGGTCGGGAAACACGCACACACACGTGCACACATGTATGTCCACGCACACATGCACGTGCTAGCCGGCCAACTCCATGAGATTGTGAGAGTTCTGTGACATGGCTTGTGGAAGAAGCATACGTAGCTATATACATACATGAAGGAGTGTGTGCATGTGTGTGTGTGTGTGTGTGTGTGTGTGTGTGTGACCGTGTGTGCGTGTGGCCCGTCTTCAAGCTTCATCACTTCTGATCATCCTGTTGTCGGTACTTATGAAAGGAAACAACCTCACTTATGTTCATGTTTTGTTTACATTGCTTTACCTCCTCACCCCCCCCCCCCCTGCTCCACCCTCTCCCCTTCCCCTGGTGCTGTGTGGCTGTCCTCACCCCCCCCCTCCCTCCCTTCCCTCCCCATTGTGATACTGCTGCCTGTAAAGCCCACCAACCCATTCCCCTTCACCCACTACTTCTAGGACTACCCTCACACATTAACATACTGGTCAATACATATATATATTTATTTTTTATGTTAATTACTTAGTGCGTAGGACACGTTGCGGCAACGACCACCCATGGCAGCACGGAGCCACTAAGAAGGCGCGTCACCGCGGCCGCCGACGCGATGTTTGTGCAACTCCCCCGATGTTCCAGATGTTGTTTCCCTCTTAAGTCTTAGTTAATTTATCAGTGTGTGGTGCAAGTAACAAAAATGTACCCGCCTCCCCCGAGCCTTTCTGTCATTGTTCTTTGCTCCGTGCGGCCACACCTGCCAGCCGCCCTCACCCACACTCCCCCCAGGGCTTGCCGAATGGTGGCTGGTCGGGCCGGACAGATGACACTCAGACCAGTTATAGAATGGGAGACTGTGGCCGCCTTCATCACGGCCGCTGTGTTGTTACTCAGAGAGCCGAAGGAAATCCCAATTAATGGTGATACAAGTGGTTTTCATGCTCAAGGCAAGGTCAGGGTCTCAAAGAGGTGCCCCGAGCACATACACAAAAGCACTATTGTATCAGCATGAGTTTGTGTTTCCCGTGGTTCATCTGGCAACAACGTGGCGCGTGTGGTGAGGGTCGCCACGCACTCCCATCCTTGGGCTCTGACTCGGACCATCTTACTTCAGGTGGTGAAAGCATTTCCCTCAGAATCATTCCATTTGTCTTCTCTATCCATTCCTCTCTACCTGTTGTTCCTTATCCATAGTCTTCTTTTTATATGCATATTTTTTTATTTGTATTCCACATTGACTCCCACACGTGCCTCCTCCTTGCCCGCTGCTTAAGACTGTAGGGTAACGTTACTTGTCTCGTGCTTGAGGTGTGCTGCTCATGTGCTTTGTCTCTGTGTCCTGAGTGCTGTGCAGTGACCTCTTCATTACATGTTAAGGAAAGCTACAAAAAATCATGATGAACTTTTCAGGGAACTCCACAGCATTGGAATAAACCCTTCTGGAGGCTTTATAAGTATTGCAGAAAGACTTCTTTATATAAAAAGAACAGTAAACTTGGTGCTAACGCCAGATTGTTTAAACGTGATATTAGTATTTATTAAGTTGTATGGCTTTGTTGGCTTTGTTATTCCTTTTTTGGGATGGTGTTGTTTGAAGTGTTGGATTTTCAGTCAAATTGACATATTACAAACTCCGTCGTAAGAAGTTATATGAAAAAATTGACAAAAGCAACTAACCACGCCTTGAAAAATGGCTCAGAAAAGGCAAATCAGCCACATTAGGGTTGATGAACACTAATACCACGTTTCAAACATCAGACATAAATGTGTGAAGTTGGGAGGCAGGACAGTAGGATTGCAGGAGTCTCAGGTAGTGTGTCCATCAAGCATTGGCCAGAGTAAGGATGAAACGACGAGTGTTTGGTGTTGGCACCAAGGTGGGGAGGGCCGGCACAGAGCTGTTGAAGGCAATCAAAGTAGACAGTGAGGAAATAATACATGCGGCTATATGAAATGTGAGTAGCAGGGCCATGGAACCGGAGAGTGTGGCCTCCTCCAGCACAGCTGCCATGTTCTTACCAAAAGAGCAGCACAGAAGTCATATTGATGGTGTTACAGAAGGTTTCTTTTTGTGTTCTGGGTATGATCGGAATTTCAAACTAGTACCCAGAGCACAAAAAATACTATTTCTCAACATAAGTATAATTTCATGCAGCTCATTTGGTAACGGCATGGCGCCTGCGATGAAGGTGCCCACACCCTCCTGTTGTTGGGCTCTGGTGTGTAGTGACACTGGTGAAGACAGGAACATGGATGGTGTCTGTGGCTGTGTGAGACAGAACCTTTGGTGCACTCAGGTGGATGAGCACAGGTTGAGAGGATGTATTTAACACCACAGTGGGTGAGTGAGTGCTTGACATACTCAGTGATAGAGGAAGGAGAGAAAAGCATGAACAGGTATGAGGCATCCAGAGAAGGGGCATAAGGGGCAGAGTCCTTCTTGTCTGGTCTGCACTGGGAAAGTCAGGCTACACGTCCCAGGAAAAACAAGAAACAAGTTGCAAGGAAAAGGCGACCTTGTCTTTTGTTTACCAAGGGGTCACTTTTCCCCTGTAACTTGAATTTCCTTCTTCCTGGGATGTGTAGCCAAACTTTCCCAGTGCAAACTAGAAAAACTGCCTTTGTCCATTCCTCTGGGCGCCTCAGTTATTGGAAAGTGTTGTACAAGAGTAGTGTTTGTTAAGAAATAGCAAGAGGGACAGGCTGTAACAACTGTCTCAGTGTCGGGAAAAATCTTGCTTATGGGTTTTGAGATACAGTCAAACCTCAGTTTATGAGTGCCTTAGTTTATGAACGTTTTGATTTACGAGTAAAAGAAAATCACTAAAAATGCCTTGGTTTACAAACGATGACTTGGTGTACACGCACTTTGTTTATACGAGTCAAAGACGTTAGCGTGGTTTCCCGTTGTTCGCCACAAGACAAGAGCGCTCAGAGCGGAAAACAGTGGGAATAGAGTGTCAAGCTGGTATCACACTTGGCCTTTTTCCTCCAACCGTGTTGGAGGTAGTCATAACAGACAACTACAACTTTAAGCCATTATCTGGCGATCAAGAATTACCCACATCTTGTGAAATCTTTGTGTTTCTTGTTCTGGTGCGTCAAATTTTCAATAAGTCCCCCAACTCTTGACAAGAATCGGGGGTGTGGTGCCAACCGCGGTGGGGCTGGCGAAACAAGTAAACACACTGCGCCACACCTCCCTAGGCCTGTGGCGATGACCATTTCCTGAGATTCCTATGGGTAACCCTGCCAGGTGGGGGTGGATATAGAGTTCACAAGGTTACTGTTGTGTTACTGTTGCACCACAGAACATTTGAAAGCATTACTGTAGGATAAGTAAAAACTTTCCGATATGAAAACATCATTGCCATCATTAGAAACGAGAAAGTGAAACGATGCCATCGGTCAGTATTTTGTCGCAAAGTAGCCAGGGAGATGTTCCTAAGGAACTGTTTGTCTCGTAATTGTGACTAAATTAACGCGTGTTGTCCTTGATGAGTGACACAATGAGAAATCGCATTGGTTCATCTAGTCATATGGACAAGATAGAGTACTGCATGGCAGATCACATGAGGAAGATGAAAAACAGTGTCAAGAAAGGGGGGTAATTCTTGATCACCAGATGACGTGCGTCACACACGATCAAGATCAGTTGCCCTTATCCACAACATAAACAAACCAGCCGCCCTGTATGCACATCTTTTTACCTGTAACACTTTGTGTCGCTTCTTAGGTCCTCCTTCTCTCAGTCCTCTCTTCATGGCACCATTTGCAAAAGTAAGGGCTGTTGTGGCTTGTGCTGGTGTCACTCAAATTATATGGACTTGTTGCTTCAGTTAATTGGAAGGAAGAAGCTGTTGTGGGTACGATCATGGCTTCAAAGATGGGAGGACAGGAGTGTTTACCCAAACCAACAACTTGCTCCCGGTTGGCCGTACAGGCAACCGCGATTGCTCCTTGCTCCAAGGGTTGAAGGAAAATGCCCAGTGTGACACCACCTTAGTCTGCTTTCCACACTCACAGCGGTAGCACCGCGTGCTCGTGTCCACGTACGTTTGTGCTCTAGTTTGCAATCTTTGTGTTTTTAGCACTATATTATTTATATATTATTCTATATTATTGTACTATATTATATAAATATTAATTATCATTGCTAGTTGTTTGTAAAATTACTTTCATTCTGTAAAAAATAACATGTAAAATGATTTTTGTTAATATTTTTTGAGATATGGAATGCATTAATGAGAATCCCTTTAATATCAATGGGGAAAATCGTTTTGGTTTATGAGTATTTTGATTTGTGAGCAAAATTCCGGAACAAATTAAACTCGCAAACCGAGGTATGACTGTATTAACATTTGAGGTATTAATGTTGTGTGGGTGATCAGGTTACCATGGTGAAAATGTGGAAGTTCAGGGTATGGCTCTCCAGTGTGACTAATTAATTATGAGAAATATGTTTTGAGGTTATTGGCATTAGGAAAGCTAATTTCTGCAAATTAGATGACAGGCAGCATTCAGTGCAGCAAATCTTTGCACCCTAGAAGACTAGAGACAGCACTGAGTCACTTTGACCAGTCTCAGCAGCCACATTGACAGCCCACAAAACACAGTTCAAGATTTGCTGCAGTACTTATGAAGGCAGGAAGGTTTATTCTAGAAGCTCAAATATTTATTCTCACTTATCGAGGAACTTTGCCTGTGAAATAACTTCTATTTTATACCCATTTCCTATGTACTTACGTTCAACCTACTATATTGTAAAGCTTTGAAGTTAACTCCTATTTATATATTTATGATAATTTCACTCATATTAAAATCATAACAATTCCAATGTCTGCAAAAGCTGAAGGTCCAGTTCCCCATGGCGAGGCAGCTTGAGGAAGACAACCACCAGATTGTCCAAGTGTGGTCTGATTTTTATTAACAGTTCTGTTGCTCATTTGTCATTTTTACTTCCAATTTTGGAATGGACTTGTTAGTTAGGAGTGTTGGCTTCTCACAGAGTCAAGGCAACATTACAAACTCAGTTGTAAAAAGTGATTTAAAAAATCAACAAAACCAACTATCCACGCCTTCAAAAATGGCTCTAAAAAGATAAATCTGCTGCAGTAGTGTCGATGAAGACTAAGATCACATTTAAAAAATTAGGCAAATGTTGCAGCCACTGACATCCATCACCTTCTTCATTGGTTCGGGAAGCTTATTCTCAAACATTTCAAAACCTCAGTACTGCTGTTTAAAAAGGCGCTCGTTTAAATTTTAGTGACTTCCATGGGTGGTTTCCTGACCCTGGTGGTAGATTAGCAAGGTTTGCACACCATGAATGTGAAAAACACTCATGATAACCTGTCTTGTCTTCTCCGTGGCCTTCAAAAATAGTAGTACCAAGAGTCCAAGTGGTTTGAGAATGAGACCAGTTCTTTCCTGGGCTCGGGCCAAAAGGCTGCACGGGTTCGTGTGAACGCCTCCGCCTTGCATCACAAGGAGGCTCCAAGCGCTAGATTGTCTCCTGTGATTCCTGTGATGAGAAAACTAATACATTTTTATAACATTTATCTTATCGTAGCTGTAAATATGATGTTTGATACCCATGAGCTGTTCATGCTCTTATTATACTAACCCCTCATTAAATTAACAAAAGAAGGGATTTGCCTTGAAAAGGAGGGTTATTCTCTCTCTCTCTCTCTCTCTCTCTCTCTCTCTCTCTCTCTCTCACTCGTACAATAATTGCTTTCATCAGCATTGTTTTGCAGAAGTTGTGGTCTGGATTACCTTCCCTCTGCTGAGTGGCACAGTTCAGTGTTTCAATGTACTTACAGGCAGCGGGTGGAGAGGTGCGTGTCAGGGGATCGTGTTTCATAGACAAATAATTGTAAGGGCCGACACTTTGGGGGAAATTAACTCACAAAAACTACTTAAAAGTTGAATACAAAGATGGATTTAACATATAAAGGGAAAGAATAATCACTTTATGTTATACTGCAAGGAGGAAAAATATTCAAACTGTTGGTAAATTCTTTATAAAAAAGTATAATATATATATATATATATATATATATATATATATATATATATATATATATATATATATATATATATATATATATATATATATATATATATATATATATATATATATATATATATATAAAATGGCACATGAAATTTACAAATCAAGGTTTCTTATAAATCCCATCTCAGAAGCATGATGCTTTTGGGAGACAGAAATTGGATGTTTACACATTTGATCCACATTGAGGTGCTGACCTGTGCTGTGTTGGGGCGCCAAGCCCACAGCAACCCTGACGCTGATGGTGGCGGTGTGCACAGTGAAAGTGTGCTGTGGGGCAGGGAGATACAGTGTGTTTGTGTTACTTCTTAGTTTACATGATTACATTTGTGTATTTATGTGCATACATATTTATTTATTTACTATTTTTTTTTTCCTGTAAGGCAATGGCAGCTCCTTGGTGTCTGGGATGGACCAAACATTACAACCAAACGTTTTTTCATGAAAGTCATGTGACAAAAACCTCAAACCATTAAAGGGAAAATGTTAACACTGCAATTGGACTTTTTGCTTACATCATTGAGTGGGACTTCCAGTGTGTCAAGCACAAATAAGCATCATGTGTGTGGTGTGATGGATTTAACACCATTGAGAGTTTAAAGATTTTGGCATTCTAATGGGAAAGAGAATTTTGTGTTGGTAAATCATAAAATATTATAACACTTAATGATTGGCTGTCTATCTGTTAGTGGTGTGGAAGTGATGAACAAGTTATCTTGGTTTATGTAAAGAGTCAAAGCTATGTGAAAATATTGCTATTATTCAGCTATATTTATATTTTCATTCCAAAGTTTTTTACTTTTAAAATATCACCATTAATAGAAAATTATATGTTGCAGCATCTTGAGTAACTGAGTCATGAATAATGAAGAGACAACACTAGGCTCGGTATTCTTGGACGCTCCTGCATCACACAGCAACTATTTCCAAAGCCTAAAAAGGAGATAAATCAGGTTCTAATAAGTGTTTTAAGGGGGGCTCATGGTACAGAAAAAGTCAAACTACCACCAGGGTCATAAAACTAGCCCTGGAAATACCCAAAACTCCTAAAAAGCCTTGTCAAATGTTTGCTTGGTTACTGAAATGTTTAAGAATATGGCCCTAAACTGCTATTAACTGAACCAACTGATTGATTGATTGACTGAGCCAAGGACTTGTTTACATGCATTTGTTGTTATTGTTGATGTCATTGTTGTGTGAGAAAGTGTTGGGTCTTCTCTACCTCCTCCCTCTGTGCCTCCTTGCCCATTCCACACACACCCCATGTAGTGCTGTGACTGGTCAGATCCCCCACCCCCACCCTCACTCACCACTCCAATGGCTCAGTGGTTAAAGCAGCCCAGTAGCTCAGGGGTAGAGCATCTGGCTCACAACCAAAAGGACCGGGGTTCAATTCCCCGGCCGGGTGAAGATAAGTTGGGTTTATCTTCTTTCACGTGTATCCCCTGTTCACCTAGCAGTGAGTAGGTACGCGACGTCAGGCAAGGAGTTGTGACCTTGTTGTCGCGGTGTGTTGTGTGTGAGTGGTCTCAGTCCTACCCAAAGATCGGTACTACGAGCTTTGTGCTCTTCCGTAGGGGAACGGCTGGCTGTCTCAAGAGAGACCCGCAGCAGACCAAGAGGTAAATTACACACAAACACACACACACACACATACACACAATATCCTTAGTGAAGGGCCCAGCAGTACCCAGAGATTGACTATAATGAGCTTGTTCAGGTCAGGAGGGTACTTACTGAAAATGGTGAGTCCAGCTCGGGATCAGGCTGTGGGTGAATTAGACACACATTCCCACCCCCCTACACACACACACACACAATCCACACACACACACAAACATTCCCCCCCCCCCCCATATCCCAAGGCAGACATCCCCTCCCCCCCACACACAATAACAAACACAACTTCTTGCCAGTCAGTTCTACCTCTTCCCCCTCCCATCCCTGATCCTTCTATTCATAAGGTTCTTCATTTCATAACATTATTCAACTTTTCTGAAATTTCAGTTACAGTCGATTTGTTGCTTTATATCAAATTTCTTATTAATATTTTAATTGTCTATACATAGTTACTTAGTGTTCATTTATTAACAAAACTTAAGTTTCTTTACTATTGTTACTACTAGAATCTTGTATAGACTCTTGACACATATACAACTTGCAGTTGTTTAGGGAAAGACAGACATATTCAAACAACCTTCTTATCCATTATAATTTTAGAAACTGCAACCCACAAAAACATAACATGACCCACTACCAACAGTCACTTGATAAAAACCAGTCACCAACACATTCACTGAACCTTCTACACCTAACTCAAAACTGACAGTCAGCTGGGCCAGTCTAGACCTTATGAATCACCCAGCCTCACAGCCTGCATGAAGTAGAACATCTTAATGACAAATATAACCTATCATATTATCTAAACATGTATTCAGTCCTTCAATACATTTTATGATTTTTCTCCTTCAGACCCTTCCTCAACTTAATGATTATTTCCTTGATCAGACAAGTAACCTTTCAAGTATTGAGGAACACTGGACTACCAACTCTAGAATTTACAAGTCATTTTTATATAAGTTACCGTTGCTCCCTCAACTTGGGCCGCCACGCCTCACGCATGCACACTTGCTTAGTCAGCCTTTCAACCTGTCATCCACAAGCATAACCAACAACTATATTGATGCAGGAAGCCCTTCACACATTACTTTTTTGCTAGTCTACTTTGTTTATTAACAACCAATCCTGCAATTAAACACTAAACCTATCCAGGTAAATTTATACTGGATATTAATTTCATCAAAACAAATATTTGTTTCGTAAGTATTATTATTAAATTGCAGCATCAGTGAGCCCAGAGGTGCACACTGGGGTGCCATCATTCAGACACATGTTCACTGTTCAGCACTGGACCAATTTTCAACTTGCCCTCTCATTCAAATTTCAGTGTAACCCACAAAGGTGCAGCTCTGTAGAGACAAGTAACCCCTAATCCTGACACCTTCTTGGCCTCTCCCACCTAGGATGAAATTCTACATCTTATAATACATCAGTTCTATCCTTTACATTTATAATCTACCTAACAAATGTGATCTACAACGACATTGACGCAGACAGCTCACATATTGTTTTTTTCTAATATCAAATTGATTTTTTAAGTTCTCCCACTTTTGATTGACATGTGCATAAGAGTGTCCCCCCCACTAATAATATCTTGCCCCAGCACCCACAGCTTCAGCATCTTGTCAATTAAGTGCCATTTTTTTAGTTTAACTTTACAAAGACGAGTATGAAGTAAAAAAAGTTATACTTAACTCACCATTGTCGTGAATAAAGGTAACAACTTTTATATATTATATTTTTTTGAAAAATCTAACTTCTGACTTCCCTTCTTTAATTCTTTCTCGTCACATTATATTATTTATAACACTAAATATTTTTATATTTTTACAATAATTCTCGCCCATTCTTTGCCTCAAGTTTTGGCCTAACCCCCTTTCAAAAGATCAAATATGGACTGGCCAGGTAGTAATATATATTTTACATACTGAACCACCTCTCATGTTAGCCATGTAAGCCCCTAGCTCGCTCATCTTAGTCTAACCAAAGTCCTGAGCTGGCACATCCTCCTCCCACACCCTTAGCCCATCCTCTTGTCAGCCAGTCTCTCTTAACTCTTCGTGTTAATTTCTTGCCATTCCCGCCATTATTTCCCTTCAGCGCCTCGATGCTGTTACTTTGGGAGCGCAAACGTCATTTATTTATCACTTTTAGGAATGTGAATGCCTTCCCATAGGCTTAGGGTAATGTCTCGAGGGGAATCGCCAGAGAAAGAATGACGGGAACATGATTCAAAGGAGCCGTTATATGTGATGCCTCCTTTTTATCTTATCCATCAACCAGTGTAATATTATCTGCCTCCTCCAGATTCACTTTTCATACTTTTACGGTGTCCGATTATTTTTTATTATTCTTTAACATTCTGCTGTGTTCCCAGTGTGTAAGTTATCCATAGAGGCAGCCAGTGAGTGGTTCGGACAATACTAACATTACTGATTCTATTAGTCCACGGGAGCACAGTGGAAGACATTGCATACCTCCCTCCCTTCCTTCCCTCACATATCTTTCATTCATCCTCTTTTTGTTCCATCAAATTACTTCAAAAACTCATGTAATATATCATTAATAAAAAATGATTTCTAAAGTAGATCATAGTGTTTTGATTTCACCTTATTGTGGATATAACTTAAAACACTTAAGGAAAAGGAAAGTTGGATAAACGTAGATACGGAGACGGGACCACACGAGCGTAAAGCCCAGGCCCTGTAAAACTACAACTAGGTAAATACAACTACTAGGTAAATACACACACACACACACATATACACATCATCCTTTGACTTGTTGAACCCTCCCCTTTCTCTCTCTCTCTCTCTCTCTCTCTCTCACACACACACACACACACACACACACACACACACACACACCATGCTTTGACTTGTTGAACTCTCTCTCTCTCTCTCTCTCTCTCTCTCTCTCTCTCTCACACACACACACACACACACACACACACACACACACACACACATGCTCACGCACACATATATCTTGTTTTAACTCACTGAACCCCCCCCCCTCTCTCTCTCTCTCTCTCTCTCACACACACACACACACAGGAAAGAATGGTTGAACTTTAATAAGGCAAATTTTGAACAACTTGGGAAACATTTTGAGGAAGCACAATGGGATACTTTTTTTGAGGCTGAAAATGTGGAGGAAAAATGGGCTATCTTTCTACGGATTTACAACGGAGTGGAAAAGTGGGCACCAAGGATGAAAGAAGGCCAGAAATCAAGAGAAGAGTGGTACAATAGAAAGCGTGTAGACGCCAGGCAGGAAAAGGAGAAGGCATGGAACAAATGGAGAAAAAATAGGAGGATGGATCTATGGAATGAGTACAAAAGGAAGAGGAATGCTTATGTCAAAGTAAGAAGAGAAGAAAAAAGGAATTTTGAGAAAAATATTGTAGATAAGTGCAAAGACCAGCCAAAACTGTTTTATAAGTTCATAAATGAAAAGTTGAAAAATAGAGATGAGATTCAGAAAGTTAAAGTTAATGGTGAAACTTTTGATAGTTTAAGTGAAATAGTAGAAGTGATGAATAATTGTTTCCAAACAGTGTTCACAAGGGAGAGTGAGTTTGAAGGTGTAGATGCAGTGCCGGGGAATAGAGTGCATGGGTCTGGAGAGAATACAAACATCAGCAGACGAAGTTAAAAAATTATTGGAAGAATTGGATGTGAGGAAATCGGCAGGACCGGATGGTATATCAAATTGGGTGGTAAAAGAGTGTAACCAGCAAATAGCTGAAAAGTTGAGCAACTTGATTAATGTCTCACTAGCACAAGGGAAGGTACCGAGAGACTGGAAGAGGGCTAACATCGTCCCAATACATAAAGGAGGAAGTAAGGAAGACCCGTTGAACTATAGGCCAGTGTCATTAACAAGTGTAGTAGCAAAGATGTGTGAGAAAATTATAAAAAACAGATGGGTGGAGTATTTAGAAGAAAACAGTATATTAACAAATAGCCAATTCGGATTCAGAGGAGGACGGTCTTGTGTAACTAATCTGATCAGCTTCTATTCAAGAGTAACTGATACAATACAGGAAAGAGACGGTTGGGCAGATTGTGTGTATCTGGACTCAAAGAAGGCGTTTGATAAGGTACCACACAAGCGATTAATATATAAATTTAATCATGTTGGAGGTCTGGGTGGTTCAATACTGGATTGGGTTATGGACTCTTTGACGAAGAGAGAAATGAGAACAGTAATCAGGAATAATAAATCAAGCTGGATGGAAGTGACGAGTGGAGTCCCCCAAGGATCGGTGCTGGCTCCGATTATGTTTGTAATTTATATTAATGACATGACAGAAGGGGTGACAAGCTATATGAATATGTTTGTTGATGATGCTAAAATAATGGGGAGGGTGGCTAATGAAGAAGACTGTGTAGCCCTGAGCCAAGATCTTGATAGAATAAGCGAATGGTCACGCAAATGGGAAATGACATTCAATACAGAGAAGTGTAGCGTGATGGAGTTTGGTAAGAGCAGTAGACGAATATCAGGGAACTACTCTCTGAGTAATGAAAGAATCATGAAAAGAAATGAAGAAAAAGATCTGGGAGTGATCATAACAGACAAGTTATCCTTTGGAAAACATATAGACCGGATAACTGGGGAAACATACAATCTTCTTAGAAACATAAAAGCAGCATTTACATATTTAGACAAAGAAATGGTGAAGAAACTAATAACATCGATGATACGTCCAAGACTGGAATATGCAGCATTAGTGTGGTCACCTAGATTGAAGAAAGAAATTAGAAAGTTGGAAAGAATACAAAGAGCAGCGACTAAATTACCGGAAACTCTGAGAGAACATACTTATGAAGAAAGACTGGAGAAATTGAGACTAACAACACTGGAGAGCAGAAGAGAGGGGACCTAATAGCATTGTACAGGATACAAGAGGGATTGGAGAAATTGGACAGGGAAGACCTAGTGGAACGTGACAGAAGTGTGACAAGAGGCAATGGTAAGAAATTGAAGAAGAGCGACTGTAGGAGACATCAAAAAATACAGTTTTCCATACAGAAGCATAACAACATGGAACGGACTTGACGAGGAGACTGTGTGTGCAAAAACGATTCATGAATTTAAAGCCAAACTGGATAATAAGCATTATGGAGACGGGACAGCACGAGCCTAGTACAGCTCTTTTCCTGTATTTCACAACTAGGTAAACACACACACACACACACACACACACACACACACACACACACACACAGCAGGGAGGAGATATAAGGAAGGAAGGAAGGAAAGTAGAAAAAAGAGAACAGATAGAAGGATGGGTGTGAGGGAGAGGCAGGGAGGGGAGGCCAGAGCTCCCACGCCGCCACGCAGTGAGCCGCGTCCCAAAGCTGAGGGGGTGATGAGACAACCAGCCAGCCACTTGGCAACTCAAGGAAAGAGGAACTCCACACACATACACATATATCATTTCTTTCTCATTATTTTTGTTATTTTCTATTAGAATTAATTGTTACTGTCAAGTACAAATGTGCGCAAGACACACTTATGTTATTACACAATAATAACATTGACGGTCACATAACACACAGTATCATATCCGACATTCATCCTAAAAACAATTGTACAATATACGGGATGAAATAACTCGTATACTGGCTGAAGCGGGTTAGGACGCAGTATGCGCGTCCTCGTATATGGTACGGGGCACGCAAGGACGCACCGTACGCGTCCTCGTATATGGTACGGGGCACGCAAGGACGCACCGTACGCGTCCTCGTATATGGTACGGGGCACGCAAGGACGCACCGTACGCGTCCTCGTATATGGTACGGGGCACGCAAGGACGCACCGTACACGTCCTCGTGTTCAAGGGGTTAATAGTTATATTTTAGAGCACAACAAGGATATCAAATAAAAGAGGAATCTTCACTCAACAATGTCATCTATATTGTATATTGCCTAGAAATTAGTAGTTTAAGAGTTATTGAAGGAAATGTAAGGGCAAAGGGTTTTTTTGTACATATCAGCAAAAATGTGCCTACACTGCACCAGCTCCATACAGACTTACACGTCACTACAACACTTGGGAATCTTTGGCGTGGCGCTGTGTCTACGATAACCCGGCCAGCCCAACACAGACAGTACGTACACTGGCGGCTGGTGGCTCTGACTCTACTCTCCGGTGGCTGTTGGGTTACTGACGCCGGTGGGGGCACTCTGCAGCCTTGCCCGGTGTGCCTTTATCTCCTCCAGCTTCTCGCGCCTGAAGAACCCTTTCTGTGAGGAGGGGAGGCTGTGTTAGTATGTGTGTTTGTTACAATTGATACAGCTGGACCCAAACATTCTGCATGGCGAGGGGAGACTCTGTTTATATAATAGTTATGATGCAGCTGGCCCTGAGAATTTGGAGTGGAGAATGGAGACTTTTTTAATGTATGCCTTTGGAAAACTAAATACATAATCCCAATCTTTGCAAAACATGGACCCTATCCCAATCTTTGCAAAACATGGACCCTATCCCAATCTTTGCAAAACATGGACCCTATCCCAATCTCTGCAAAACATGGACCCTATCCCAATCTTTGCAAAACATGGACACTATCCCAATCTCTGCAAAACATGGACCCTATCCCAATCTTTGCAAAACATGGACCCTATCCCAATCTTTGCAAAACATGGACACTATCCCAATCTCTGCAAAACATGGACCCTATCCCAATCTTTGCAAAACATGGGCACTATCCCAATCTTTGCAAAACATGAACACTATCCCAATCTTTGCAAAACATGAACACTATCCCAATCTTTGCAAAACATGGACCCTATCCCAATCTTTGCAAAACATGGACACTATCCCAATCTTTGCAAAACATGGACATTATCCCAATCTTTGCAAAACATGTACACTATCCCAATCTTTGCAAAACATGTACACTATCCCAATCTTTGCAAAACATGTACACAGTCCTAATATTGTTCATCCCTAGCCAGACAGGAAAGGATGCTGCTGATTGGCTAGTGGCGGGCGGAGTGTCTGAGGTCTCCTCCACCCACAACTCACGTAGGTTCACAAACTGTTCATGTTTCTTTGCACAGGTCACCTGTTACACGAGAAGCAGGTTTTGTTCACATCATTGAATGAAGCAGTGACTGAACAACTATAACATGATTTACAAAACTAGATAGGGTAAAAGATAAAGCAACTGTGGTGAGAAAAACTGAGAAAATATCATTTAATGTTTACACCACTTATTGCAAAGCCTTCACTGCCTCCTCTTGTATTGCACTCTTTCCAAGAGCAGAAAACACCTTATGAATTTGGATTGTATGTACTATCACCTTGAGTATCTGTCTCATTTGTGAGTGAAACTATAAAGAACAACACTGATGAATTTTGACACACCGCAGGAAGAGGAAGTGTTAATCTCCAGGTAGCCAGGGAAAGGGAAGGGAATAGGAGGAGCAAAAGGGGGAAGGAAGGAGGAAAAAGAGGAAGAAGATTAGGAGAGGAAGAAAGAGGAAGAGACGGGAAAGAGGAGGTGGGGAAATAATGGTATGACAATTTTCTTATTATTCACTACTACTACTACTACTACTACAACTAGCAGAGGTGGGCAAGTGTGGTACTTAGTACGGTAGTGCGGTAGTACCGCATCACAAAAAAAGTACTGCACTACCACAAACTTTCTGAAAATACCGCACTAACGTGGACCACACTAAAAAATCCTGCGGTACTTTTTGCGGTACGTAGAAAACCATCGAAGACATTTGCAGCGCGGCATGCTCACAGAATTTTTTTTTTTTTTTTTTTTTTTTTTTTAGTGAATTGGACTCAATCAGTCAATCGGTATCAGTCATCAGAATCAGTGATTCAATCATTCTGACTTTTCAGTTATTGTTCAAAATTAAATACTAAATGAATAACTCAGAGTAAATCTGTTTGTCAGCCAACCCAAGGCAGCCCACCATGACTGCCTCTGACGATGACTGTGCATGGCAGTGTACAACAGTACAAGCAAGCACTAACATGATCGCCGCTCATGTCCCGTACAAATGTTTCTTTGATGCATAACATAGTACATATCTGTTTTTTAACTTCATTGTAACTTCTCTATTTTATCATTCTCTCTCTCTCTCTCTCTCTCTCTCTCTCTCTCTCTCTCTCTCTCTCTCTCTCTCTCTCTCTCTCTTCAATGTAGGCAAGATCAATAGTTTGATTATAATAATAATAATAATAATAATAATAATTTATCATTATTATCATTATCTCCTCGTCAAAATTTCCACGTGGTTTCTTCGCTGAGGCCTGAGCCACCAGGGCTTACAGCTTTCCCACAGGAGCCACTATTAACAGTTGCAGTTGATGTGTTTTGTCTTAATATGTTGGTCAGTTTGAATAATGTTCCACTCTTCCTGTCATGACTTTCCTATATTGTAATCTTTCGTTTTCGCTCAAACACTGGAGAATATTCCGCCCCTTCCTCCCTCACTCCCCCATATCCCTGCAGCTGCACCACCCTTCCTCCCCACCCCTTCATTTTTTTTTTTTTATATATAAATGAAAATAATTAAATGAATGTAACCCTCAATATTCTCTACCTTAGTTTCAAACACATGTTGGAGTATTCTTGAATCATATTCCATCATGATAAGTAACCTGGCTGGCTGTTTGAGCCAGTCCTAAGACTGACCAACCACAGCCAGCCAGCCACTGGCCAGCACCACACCATAACTCTGTCTAGTCTCTTAAGTTCTTAACCCTTTCCTTGCGCGCAGGACGGAACACGACTATCCCCTCAGGCGCAGTCAGGCAGCCCAATGGGGGGTCTCTTTTAACCTCTGTATCTCACAAACTATTCATCACAGCTAAAAACCAAAAACACCATTGGAAAGAGGAGGTCCAAATCTATAGGAGTCGGTTATGTATGCCTCTCTTGCGAACGTACATGCACGTTCAGGGAGTGTTGAATGTTAACACTTACGTCAGTGCGTGCGGGATGATCAGCCGTATTGAGAGAACTGCAGACATCTCTCCTTCAGATTCTGGCAAGGGAGTATTGCCAACTGCAATATTTACAACTATTTGGTCAAAGAATGAGTCACGTGATAGGTGAAGCTATGCAAAAATGCCGCTATACTGGGCAAGAACATCCACCAGTTACTCGTCTGTAGATTTGCCGCGCTGGGCTGATATGATTTTCCACCAAATTTAGTGAAGAAGAAGAAGAAGAAGAAGAAGGAGAGAGAGAGAGAGAGAGAGAGAGAGAGAGAGAGAGAGAGAGAGAGAGAGAGAGAGAGAGAGAGAGAGAGAGAGAGAGAGAGAGAGAGAGAGAGAGAGAGAGGGGGGGGGGGGGGGCAGATTGGTCATAGGAAAAGGAAAAAAGACGAAGAAGAACTACTCGTCGAGTAACAAAAAACACAACACACAAATGAAACAATATATGCTGGAGGAGGGAGGGAAGAGAGCGAGGCAGTGGGGGCAGAGAGGGGAAGAAGGGAGGCAGCAGCCAATCAGGAGATATATCACTCGTGACGTCACTGCAGGGGGTGGGGCTGGCCTCCATGGACAAAAACCTAACAACCTTTCGTAAATATGTGCCTGGGCAGAGCTTAGAGACATCGCGTGGGTAATCTGAATGACTTTTGGCGGCACACGACAATTTTTATTTTTATTTTTTGGAAAAAATCAAATATTTTTTAAAACTCCCGGATACGGTGCACACGGATAAGTGAGGGTTTACTGTAGTAGTAGTAGTAGTAGTAGTAGTAGTAGTAGTAGTAGTAGTAAAATAGGAAAATAGGTAAATTTATAAATTATCAGATTCAGAGACAATTTGTAAACACGAAGGAGGTGGCTCGGAAGAATTACGGCTCTGGAAATTCCCTCGAGAGCCTACGCAAATGAATGTTAGGTGGTATAAAACCTTGGGGAGAGTCGGAATACAGTTGTGTTCAGCAATAGTCTGGTCTCATACTACTACTACTATTATTACTGTAACTACTACTACTACTATTAATTACTACAACAACTAGTAGTAGTAATAATTGTAATCTCTCTCTCTCTCTCTCTCTCTCTCTCTCTCTGCTTATAAGATAAAGTTATACATTCTGTTTACAGGTAACTCTCGATTTACGCGTTTTTTAAATAACACAGGGCCCAAAATCCAAATAAATGTTTAATTTACACGTTTTTTCACTTATACGTGATATTTTATGGAGTGGCCACCAGATGTCTCAAGCAACTGGACTCACACAGCGCCGCGGCCACACAGCTGAGCTCAGTTCTTCCCGCGCGCCACTTGAACAACAATACAGTACCCACGCTGCCACGTTACTCAACAACAACAACACCCTCGCTGCTGTGGAGTGGCCACCAGATGTCTCACGCAACTGGACTCACACGGCGCCGCAGCCACACATCTGAGCTCAGTTCTTTCCACACGTCACATGAACAACAATACAGTACCCACGCTACTCAACAATAGGGGTGGGCACTGGGCAGGTACCGGTACCAGTACTGGTACTAACGGTACCAGCTTTACGGTACAATACCGGCACCAGACTGCTCGGTACCGGTACCAATATTAGCCAGTCGCTCATGGTGTCCCTCATTTCTTCCTCACACGAGTGAGGCTGAGACTGAGTGCCTGAGTGGCTATCTCGGTGATATGGATATTCTCTCTCTCCACTGAATGAAGTGAATATTTATTTTTTGATAGAAACCTACCTCTTGTTTGATTTACATTATTTTTTATTTACACGACCTCTTCAAGGACACAATACTCGCGTAAATCGAGTTACCTGTACAGGTAACTCTCGATTTACGCGAGTATTGCGTTCTTGGAGAGGTCGCGTAAATCAAAAACAATGTAAATCAAACAAGAGGTAGGTTTGTCGAAAAATAAAAACCGTATTTTTCAGCGTATAGCGCGCACCTTTTTCACATAAAAAATGCCTGAAAGTTTAGCCCTGCGCCTTGTACGCCGAATGTACAAATTTTTAATGATTTTTTTCTTCTTTGGGGTGTTTTTAAGGGTCTGTTTTTTGTCTTATCAAATAACAACGGCAAACTTTCCTTTATCATTGTATATAATCCTTCATAGTCCGTAGCTGTCTTATAATATGTTACCATAGAATACAGGGCGATCTAATAACTACTATACAAAATTGAAATCGATGGAGGATTGCCCATGCCTTGTTGTTATTCCGTTTTTCCGTCGAGCGCCATTTGTATGATCTTGATCTTGATGTCACAGGTGGCTTGATTGTATGACTAAGGAGCAGTACAAGCTACATAAAAAATCATATTGGAAAAAAATATCCATGTGTTCATTATTAATTATTAATATTAGTGAGAATAATGGGGTAAATATGATATCAGAAACTGTACATCATGAGTCTTGTACGAGGAGATATTTCGCGCAATACCAGCCAGGCCGCCATTTGCATTGTTTACAAACCACACAACCACACCCATACAACAAACAGCTGCATGGAGCGTGTCACCAGAAACGTGTGAATTGTGTCTTGCCTAGTTCTCTATCATAACCTACGAGTGATGGTGGGAATAATATGCTTATTCACTTCATTCAGTGGAGAGAGAGAGAGAGAGAGAGAGAGAGAGAGAGAGAGAGAGAGAGAGAGAGAGAGAGAGAGAGAATATCCATATCACCGAGATATCCACTCAGGCACTCAGTCTCAGCCTCACTCGTGTGAGGAAGAAATGAGGGACACCATGAGTGGCTAGCTAGTATTGGTACCGGTACCGAGCAGTCTGGTACCGGTACTGTACCATATAGCTAGTACCGTTAGTACCGGTACCTGCCCACCCCTATTGTTGAGTAGCGTGGCAGCGTGGGTACTGTATTGTTGTTCAAGTGGCGCGCGGGAAGAACTGAGCTCTGCTGTGTGGCCGCGGCGCTATGTGAGTCCAGTTGCGTGAGATCTGGTGGCCACTCCATAGAATATCGCGTATAAGTGGAAAAAACGTGTAAATAAATTTTTGGGGGGATTTTGGACCCCGCGTTATTTCAAAAACGCGTAAACCAAACTCGCGTAAATCGCGAGTTACCTGTATATCTCTTTTCATAATAAAGGTGAAATTCATAGATTCAGTATAATTAATAAAATTAAGAAGTGAGGAGTAAGTAAGTGGATCAGCTGTCACTGCATGGGTCAAGGGAGTTTGAGTGGACAGCCAGGGCAGCTTCCATCCTGGCCGTGGAAGGAGTGACCTGGGGTCCCTCCCCCACGGCTACCTGAGGGTTAAGTGCCCCCAGGAGACTAATCTCATCGGTCAAGCATATTCGTTTTTTCACTCACTGGTGGACCAGATACGAGTCGAGGCGATAGTACAAAAATATGTTTTCTTCCAAAATCAAATCCATAATTAATGCAAGTAACAATGACAAGTAATGAGTGCTAAAAATATGTGCTATAAACATTAAATGTTACTAAACTTGTCACCATACTTAATTTTTTACCCTATCTAGTTTTGGAAATCATGTAACAGTTGTACAGTCACTGCTTAATCCAATGAAGTCTACAAAGCTTTCTTCTCTCATGTAACAGGCGGCCCATGCAAAGAAACATGAACAGTGTATGAACCTACGTGAGTTGTGGGTGCAGGAGACCTCAGACACTCCGCGCGCCAACAACTGGAACCTGCAAGCTGACTGGTCTCAAACTTACATGAGGAACGTCAGGAAACTGTACTGCCACGGCCACTCAGAGGCAGTCCTGGCGGGAACAGGGTGAGGGAGGCACAGACCAGCACACCCTGCCTCCATGCAGCAGCAACAACCTTCCTGATGCTGTCACCTCTGTGGCCTTGTGTCACTTCATGGGCTCTCTCTCTCTCTCTCAGTTCCTTCTTAGCATGGAGGCAGCAGGGGAGGGAGGCACAGACCAGCACACCCTGCCAACAACAAGGCCAGGAAGAGTTGAGTTGAGACTGTTGCTGCTGGATCCAAGTATTGCCTCAACAGTGCCACTTCTGACATGTTGATGTTCATTCCATTTAATATTCAGCTTTTCCAATATGACTTTTATTTTTAATTGTCATTAAATAACAACTTTCCAAGGCAATGTCAGTTGCCCTTGCATGGTTGTAGGTGTTCAGAGCTGTTTATTCCTTCACTTGACTTCCTCCCTGTCTGTTGGCGACACAGCCCAAGGGAGGGGCACGGAGCATCATTTTCAGGAAGCCCTTGCATCTGTGGTACTCTTGGGTGAAGCACACCACTGTAAGGCATTGATTCTTTTGCTGCAGCAATGGTTTATAAATACATGTTCCAGCTATTTTAGTGTTAGGTGACATTCTCTTGCCCCTCACCTCACAGAGAAGTAAGTAATTCACTGTAGCTGTGAGACTCAACCAGGCTCCAGGCCCAGGTGCAGCTGCCACAGCTGTGGAAAGTCAGCCATCAGTATTTCCCTTCCTCTTCTTGCTGTGGCTCCTCTCCTTTTATCACTTCACAGGCAAGCCTTCTTTCTTCCTTGTCTTACAAGATCACTTTTACCTCTCCTTCACTTCCCTTTCCCTATCAGGCTCAGCTGCTGCTAACACCCTGGTCACTACAACTACTGTAGGCAGACACACTTCAGAAGTGGATCTTCATGTGCCTGGCAATGTCACTCCTTGTCTTAAAGAGCTTTCCACAAACATCACACTTGAACTCTCTAAGGCCATAGTGCCTGAAGACGTGTTGATTTAGTGCCTGCTTCCTACTGAACCTCTTCCCGCACTCTTCACACTCATGACTTTTTACACCAGTGTGTGTAAGGGTGTGTGTATCAAGGTGACCCTTCTGGATGAATTTTTTCCCACATTCCTTACATTCATAGTTCTTCACACCAGTGTGTGTAAGGGTGTGTGTATCAAGGTGACTCTTCCGGATTAATTTTTTCCCACATTCCTTACATTCATAGTTCTTCACACCAGTGTGTGTAAGGGTGTGTGTATCAAGGGTACCCTTCCGGCTGAATTTTTTCCCACATTCCTCACATTCATAGTTCTTCACACCAGTGTGTGTAAGGGTGTGTCTTTTAAGGTGACCCTTCTCGCTGAATTTTTTCCCACATTCCTTACATTCATAGTTCTTCACACCAGTGTGTGTAAGGGTGTGTGTATCAAGGTGACTCTTCCGGATTAATTTTTTCCCACATTCCTTACATTCATAGTTCTTCACACCATTGTGTGTAAGGGTGTGTCTTTTAAAGTGCCCCTTCTGGCTGAACTTTTTCCCACATTCCTTACATTCATAGTTCTTCACACCAGTGTGTGTACGGGTGTGTCTTTTAAGGGTACCCTTCTCGCTGAATTTTTTCCCACATTCCTTACATTCATAGTTCTTCACACCAGTGTGTGTAAGGGTGTGTGTATCAAGGGTACCCTTCTGGATGAATTTTTTCCCACATTCCTTACATTCATAGTTCTTCACACCAGTGTGTGTAAGGGTGTGTGTATCAAGGGTATCCTTCCGGCTGAATTTTTTCCCACATTCCTTACATTCATAGTTCTTCACACCAGTGTGTGTAAGGGTGTGTCTATCAAGGTCACTCTTCTGGATGAATTTTTTACCACATTCCTTACATTCATAGTTCTTCACACCAATGTGTGTAAGGGTGTGTCTATCAAGGTCACTCTTCTGGATGAATTTTTTCCCACATTCCTTACATTCATAGTTCTTCACACCAGTGTGTGTAAGGGTGTGTCTATCAAGGTTACCCTTCTGGATGAATTTTTTCCCACATTCCTTACATTCATAGTTCTTCACACCAGTGTGTGTAAGGGTGTGTTTATCAAGGTCACCCTTCTGGCTGAATTTTTTCCCACATTCCTTACATTCATAGTTCTTCACACCAGTGTGTGTAAGGGTGTGTGTATCAAGGTGACTCTTACAGATGAATTTTTTGCTACATTCCTTACATTCATAGTTCTTCACACCAGTGTGTGTATGGGTGTGATATCCAAGGCCTCCCCTTGAGGTGAATTCTTTCCCACACTCCAGACACACAAACTTCCTCTCTCCTTTGTTGCCAGAGTTACCAGCAGCAAGTTGCTTCATCTGCTGACCACTGACCCTCCTGCCCCCTGCAGCAGCTTGTTCCTGCTTGTCCTGGCCACTCATGCTGCTGTCCAGCCACGCAGGAGAGGCGGCTGAGTATGTTGTTGTTGTCTTTGTTCTCTGTTCCTCCACACAACGGTGTGGTGGAACCAACCTTTGCGGCGACAGCCTTGGAGTGTGTTGCTGTTGTCCCTGTTGTCTTTCTTCCACATCTGCAGGAAGCTGTTGTTGCCATGCTGGCTCAGTCGTCAGTGCCGTGAACAGGAAGCAGAGTCGAAGTCACAGCAGCAGTAATGGCAGCAGGCAGTTTGGGGACAAGGATTCCTATTTTTCTTCAGCGTTTTACGGGGCTGGTTAGGACACGGGACCACGGCCTCTTCCTCTTCTGGAGGGTTTAGGGTTGCCTTTGTTGTCCTGGCAGTGTTTTAGGGGCTGGTTGTTGTTGTTGTTGTTGTTGTTGCTTAGGGCCGCGGCGATTTAGTCGCTCACATGAGCCTTGGTGTCGTCCTGTGAGGGCTTCACAGGCGCGTCAGCTGCCCCGTCTTCCTAAGGAAGGCGCAGGTGAGGCGGAGGACAGCATCCTGTCGTGAGGGGTGGACGCCTGCCGCCGCCAGCAGTGTGGGCAGGTCAAAGGTGGGCACGTCCAGGGCGCGGAGTTGGTGTCTGAACAGCACTCGTTGGGAGTGGTGGCGGGGGCAGTGCAGCAGCAGGTGCTCAATGGTAGCCTCGAGGTCCTGCACCAGGGGCAGTGAGGGTCGGGGACGAGGCGCAGGCGGTGGAGGTGAGCGCCGAGGCGTGTGTGGCCCAGGCGCAGGCGCGTCAAGGCCACGTCTAGGACGCGGGACGTTTTCCGCACCCACGGCTGTGGGCAGGAGTTGGTGCGGTATTGACCCATGGAGGTGATGCGGAGGGTGTCATGGAGTGTGTCGTCCCATGTAGAGTGGCAGGTGCGGGACATAAGGCGTTTGGCCGTGGAGAGTGGCGGGGGGAGCGGCGTGATGTTTACGTCCGCCAGGGCCATCTTGGCGGCGGCGTCTGCTGTGACATTGCTAGGGGCTGGTTGCCTCTAGTTCTTCAGCAGTGTTCCGATGCTTAGCGGCAGCAGCCTCGGCGTGTGCTGTTCTTGCTTTTGCTCTTGCTGTACAGGTGACCCGTTGGTTGAGAATGGTTGGTGACAGTGGTATGCGAGTCAGGTGGGTGAGCAGAGAAGGAAGGCGTTTCTATGAATGGAAGGTGACTGACAGAAATAGTGAGGGTCTAGAATGGAATGTGAGAAAGTGGAAGAAAGAGAGACAGTGCAGTGAAAGGTGACGGTCTGAGGAGGTGAAAGCATGTGATGGAGCGAAAGAGTACTTTGGAGTGGTACAGGGAAAAGGAAGCCCCGCAGTGTGTCAGCTGGTATGATGGAAGCCTGGGTGGTGATCTCTTCCAAGCTCGAGCGCAGTGTATGAACGTGAATGCAAGAAATTACGGTATTATTGTAGGAGTACACCAGTCTAGAGATGGCTTTTCTTACCCTGACCATTAGAAAGAGCTCCGCATTCTGAGTAAATTCATCCCCATAAACACCCCTCGGAAATCATTTATAACGGAGGGAGGGAGGGAGGGCGGTCAAGGCCAGGACGTGACACACGACCGCTCTGATGGTTGATGGGTTACTGCCCGGGCCCCGCCGACTCACCGCCGCCTCCCAGCCCCAGCCTTGTGTTTGTTCGTGCGTGCGTTTCAGGTTAGGTTAGGTTAGGTTAGGTTAGTTTTAGGTTAGGTTAGGTTAGGTTAGGTTAGTGTTAGGTTAGGTTAGTTTTAGGTTAGGTTAGGTTAGGTTAGGTTAGTGTTAGGTTAGGTTAGTTTTAGGTTAGGTTAGGTTAGGTTAGGTTATGTTAGGGTTATGTTTAGTTTAAATGCACCTGTGTGGACGAAACTAGTTTTTTCTGGTAGATTTCGGTCTGTTTTGAATGAATGTGCTCTAAATTTTTTATCGCAAATCATTAGTCTCTTGGTTGGAAGGGGGTAAACAAACACGTGATTTGCGATAGAAATGACACGCATATTCATTCAAAACAGGCCGAAAACTACCGAAAAAAACTAGTTTCGTTCGGAAATGCGAGACTGGTGAAGTGCTACAAATTTACCGAAATTACAGGTGGTCTGAGTCCCGCAGCAAAGTGTGACAGGGGTGTGGATGAAACTGTCGTGCATGTGATACTGGTGTGTGGGAGGTACCGGAGAGAAAGGACGGAGATAATGAGGGTGGCACTGAGTGAGATGGGCTGGGATGTGAATGGAAGGATTGCAAAGACAGAGAGGGAATGGATGCTGCTGCTGCTGGGACTGAGTGATGAAGCAAATGATAGAATTATAGAAGCCATGAAGAGTTTTCTGGAAAAGATGTGGTGTGCAAGAAATAGGGAATTGGAAGATTTGTAATGGATACTGCTTGTGTTGTTTTATTTTTACAGGTTGTGCCGATACGAAGGCCTGACTCTCCAACGGGTCACCTGTACAGCAAGAGCAAGAGCAAGGAGAGTCAGAGAGAGAGAGAGTCATTGGAAAAGGAAAAAAGACAAAGTGGAGCTACTTGTTGAATAACAGAAATGGGAGGAGGGAGGGATCGAGAGAGCGAGAGAAAGCAAGGCAAAGGGAGAGAGGCAAGGAGGGGGGGCGGAGATGGGAAGGAGGGAGGTAGCAACCAGTCAGGAGATATCAACGCGTGACGTCACTGCAGGGGGTGGGGCTAGGCTCCGCGGGACAAAATCCTAACAACCTTTCGTAAATATGCTGCCCGGCCCAGCCCCATCTGTGCACACACCACCAAACTGCATGGTACCAAGGCAATCCCATCTCGCGTAGCTTGCTGTCTAACTCTGTGAAAATAGCATTCCCTGTGCATGTTCCTTCCAGAGTAGAGCAAAACAACATGTCTTCATGAAGTCTTCCACCAAAACTGTATCTAATGAATACGAGTAACTGAGCAGAATTTGAAATGTCAGTTGACTCATCAACCTGCAAAAGTGCAAAGCATACCTCACTTCACTCTTTCAATCAGTTGACACCGAATGTCATCTGCAATGTCATGAATTTAATACGCCGACTTACGGTGTCGTTTGACAGAGGGATTGTGTCAAGGTCACGGGCCATTTTTTTCTCCGTGCATAGCTCAACACATTGCCACTGCAGCAGGTTTTATGAGGTCTTCGCCAATTGTGGGTGACTTTTTCTTTTGTGCAATCAGGTATGCAACCGCACACAGTGCCATTTGAGCTTTAACAGGAGTTGTAGTTTTCTGTTATCATGTGCACCAGTTTTTGTCCACGTAGCGCTTTTTCCTGTCGTTGGAAAAAGTCTGTTGGTTTTTTAGCATGATTTGAATGTTTAATTTGCAAGTAATTTTTCATTTTTGCTTAAATTGTTTCTGGCTTTCGTGTGCAAGAACTTCAGAACACTGAGGATAATGAATCTCATTAACTGTGCAGCAAGTAAATCCATGTTGTATGAATTCTTCCTGATATTTTCGGGGCTTGAAGGAGGAATTAGAGGGGTTGCAGGATCTCGTGACCCCTCAAAATCATTTCGCAACCCCTCTGGGGGTCGGGACCCCTACTTTGAGAACCTCAATCTGCGACGATAGATATGTCACAAAATAGGGCAATAATACGTGTGGGGGTCGTCAGCGCAGGTGTGGGGTCGTCAGGGAAGACTTATAAGCTTATAGGGTAAAGTGGCCTTCACACATACACGAATCTGAATGCGGCAGCTGCCCGACTGCCATTCCGGCAGCATTCAGGATCATATTCCGTGGCACGAAAAATAAGCGCTGCGCTTAATTTTTCGGCCAACCATCTGCGCGGTTGGCAACCTTATTACAAAGATCGGGCAGCATGCAGTGTTTCAGGCACCGTGCAGGAGTCACAGTGATCCTCCAGGTAACGTGTAGTAGTTTTGCACCTATTGCGATATGTTGGGCAGTGATCGGGCATGAAAATAAGAATTTTGACCGTTATAACAGCCGCCCAACATGCAGCTGCACAGCAGCCGTGGGATAGCTTCCTGTCGAATCCTTCACTTCAGCGGTTGCTGAGTGACAGCTAAACGACAATTAATGACTCACCGCGCCAGTATTTTGGAATATTTTCATCAAGGTGGCTGCCTGACACCCTATATATGCTCCTGACACCCCTGTGTGCAACGTTACTTGTGTGTGTGTGTGTGTGTGTGTCCATCACTACTATAACCTCCAACTCTTGTCATAATTAAGTTAATAACGGAATGTCCTTCAGACACTCGGAAAGACATTCCGTTATTATATAATTACCTCATTAATTAATTCCTCTCTCTTTTCTCCTACTTCTATGTCTTTGTGAATTGAATTAAACTGAACTGCATTTAATTGTGTGTGTGATGGGTAGGGTTGGTCAGGTATATGGGATACTCCCATTTGCTGCACCTAGGGATTAGCGATTGAGGTAAAGGCGGGTGCATACCAGTGTGAATGTGTGTGTGTGTGTGTCCATCACTAGTAGGCTATAACCTCCAACTCTTATCCTAATTAAATTAATAACGGAGAGGGATGCCGCAGAGGTGTGGTTTTATAACTGCTGGAGGAATTATAAAGTACCAGTTGGCAACCCTGCCAGGTGACAACAACGGCACACACCGAGGCCCGAGCAGCATCCCTTCTGGCCCTGCCCAACCAGCCCCCTAAAACACCCCAGAAGACGACGACGGCTCCACACCCACGGGCCAGTGACACCCTCAGCCCCAACACTGCCAGGACAACACCTCCACCACCGCCGCCGGGAAGTCCACTCCCTCTGCACCGGCCTCACAGCATCCCTGGCCAGGCTCCACACCCACGGCCCTGCGACACCCTCAGCCCCAACACTGCCAGGACAACACCTCCACCACCGCCGCCGGGAAGTCCACTCCCTCTGCACCGGCCTCACAGCATCCCTGGCCAGGCTCCACACCCACGGGCCAGCGACACCCTCAGCCCCAACACTGCCAGGACAACACCTCCACCACCGCCGCCGGGAAGTCCACTCCCTCTGCACCGGCCTCACAGCATCCCTGGCCAGGCTCCACACCCACGGGCCAGCGACGCCCTCAGCCCCAACACTGCCAGGACAACACCTCCACCACCGCCGCCGGGAAGTCCACTCCCTCTGCACCGGCCTCACAGCATCCCTGGCCAGGCTCCACACCCACGGGCCAGCGCTGGGGACCTGCTGGCCAGCGACACCCTCAGCCCCAACACTGCCTTCCAAGCCCTCAAATGTACACAGACCTTGCCACAAAAGTCTGGTCAGTCTGACAAGATCCCCACCCTGGTGACAGAACGACACACTAACAAGTAACAACAGCCTCCAACATTTTACACTGACGTGGCTCAGGAGGCCGTGGTACCACAGCCTATCTGGTCCCCTGAAACACTCCAGAAGAAGAAGAAGCATGAGTACCCCGGACAAGCAGGAGCAGACTGCTGCAGGGGGCAGGAGGGTCAGTGGTCAGCAGTTGAAGCAACTTGCTGCTGGCAACTCCAGTAACAAAGGAGAGAGGAAGTTTGTGTGTCTGGAGTGTGGAAAAAAATTCACCTCAAGGGACAGCCTCAGATATCACACCCTTACACACACTGGTGTGAAGAACTATGAATGTAAGGAATGTGGGAAAAAATTCATCCAGAAGGGTCACCTTGATAGACACAGCCTTACACACACTGGTGTGAAGAACTATGAATGTAAGGAATGTGGGAAAAAATTCATCCAGAAGGGTCACCTTGATAGACACAGCCTTACACACACTGGTGTGAAGAACTATGAATGTAAGGAATGTGGGAAAAAATTCATCCAGAAGGGTAACCTTGATAGACACATCCTTACACACACTGGTGTGAAGAACTATGAATGTAAGGAATGTGGGAAAAAATTCAGCGAGAAGGGTCACCTTGATAGACACAGCCTTACACACACTGGTGTGAAGAACTATGAATGTAAGGAATGTGGGAAAAAATTCATCCAGAAGGGTACCCTTGATACACACACCCTTACACACACTGGTGTGAAGAACTATGAATGTAAGGAATGTGGGAAAAAATTCAGCGAGAAGGGTCACCTTAAAAGACACACCCTTACACACACTGGTGTGAAGAACTATGAATGTGAGGAATGTGGGAAAAAATTCAGCCAGAAGGGTACCCTTGATACACACACCCTTACACACACTGGTGTGAAGAACTATGAATGTAAGGAATGTGGGAAAAAATTCATTCAGAGTGGTAACCTTGATAGACACACCCTTACACACACTGGTGTAAAGAACTATGAATGTAAGGAATGTGGGAAAAAATTCATTCAGAGTGGTAACCTTTATAGACACACCCTTACACACACTGGTGTGAAGAACTATGAATGTAAGGAATGTGGGAAAAAATTCATTCAGAGTGGTAACCTTGATACACACACCCTTACACACACTGGTGTGAAGAACTATGAATGTAAGGAATGTGGGAAAAAATTCATCAGGAAGAGTACCCTTGATACACACACCCTGACACACACTGGTGTAAAAAGTCATGAGTGTGAAGAGTGCGGGAAGAGGTTCAGTGTGAAGTCGGCACTGAATCAACATGTCTTCAGGCACTATGGCCTTAGAGAGTTCAAGTGTGATGTTTGTGGCAAGCTCTTTAAGACAAAGAAAGACATTGCCAGGCACATGAAGACCCACTTCTGAGGGGAAAGAACATATGACCAGTTTTTCATTTGACCAAAGTCACTTGACCAGGTAGGGTAGGATGGTTGACCAGGTCACTTGACCAGGTGGGGTAGGACTGTTGACCAAGATATTTTCTATTAATTTTTAATGACATGCTGGGGGCTACAAATTCTTAAGGCTCTAAGAAACCTGGAGGAAATGACAGACAATTTTATGGAGCAGTGATGATAGGAGAAATACTGTATGAATAAGTTGCAGTTTGTGGGTTTTCGGTATACCTTGAAGCTGAGTGTTATTAGTTTTTTGAATGAGGACGTCTAGGTTACCATATGTTGCTGACCTGCACAACATTAAAACAGTGTGTCACAAACTTGATGTTGATATAGCCTTTATATATACTTCCACAATTAAAACCATGTTAGTTAAGAACAAAAGTAGGTATTGTTTCATCGTCAGCTGGTGGGTATAAAAACCCTTGTGAAGATTGTCGGCTAGTTTATATAGGTGAAACAGGTAGAGATCTTAATACATGCATTAAAGAACACAAAGTAAGCTGTTAGAACAAGCAACGACAATAATGCTATTTTTAAACATATGGAAAGTACAAATCATAGGATTTCTTGGAAAAATAGCCATCTGTTACACAAATGTATTGATTATAAACAACGTAAGGTTATTGAGGCAATGTGCATAAAGAAACGGCAATTTTAATTTATGTGACTGTAAGTTGAAGCTCGATCCGGTAATGAGGTCACTGGTGGAGAAGTCTTTTCCCACTCCCCTTAGTCCCCCCATCTGTCAGTCATAGCTTTGGGGCGGGGTGTTGACCTTACTTGCATATTTGACCTGATGGCTCAGGGTTGCCCACCCATCCATGTCCTGTCCCTCCCATATTCACCTGTTCCTGTTTGTAAATAAGACGATTTTACTAATTACTATACCTCTTTTTACTCTTCCCACCCCTTTAATTAATCCCCCCCATATGTCAGTCGCAGCGTTGGGGCGGGTTGGTGACCTTACTTCCCTCCCCCTGGACCTGACGGACTTACCCATCTCTCCCTGTCCTGCCCCTCCCATATTTACCTGTTCCGTGTTTGTAAATAAGGAGAATTGTGAACCATTATGACCACTTCTACTCTTCCTTTTCACCACTGAAGATTGTGGCAGTGTCCACCGAAACTGTTTGGTTAAAAATATAACTATCGTCTGAAGTGTGTCTGCCTACACAGTAGTTATAGTGACCAGGGTGTTAGCAGCAGCTGAGCCTGATAGGGAAAGGGAAGTGAAGGAGAGGTAAAAGTGATCTTGTAAGACAAGGAAGAAAGAAGGCTTGCCTGTGAAGTGATAAAAGGAGAGGAGCCACAGCAAGAAGAGGAAGGGAAATACTGATGGCTGACTTTCCACAGCTGTGGCAGCTGCACCTGGGCCTGGAGCCTGGTTGAGTCTCACAGCTACAGTGAATTACTTACTCCTCTGTGAGGTGAGGGGCAAGAGAATGTCACCTTACACTGAAATAGCTGGAACATGTATTTATAAACCATTGCTGCAGCAAAAGAATCAATGCCTTACAGTGGTGTGCTTCACCCAAGAGTACCACAGATGCAAGGGCTTCCAACACCTCTCCGGCCATTGTAGTCTGTATGAGTTATTATAACATTGCGTATCTATGTCACTGTTGAGTTGCTGTATCTTTTTTTGTACAATCTTTCTACAATCCCTATCATGCTTAAGTCACTACACTGTCTGTAACGCTTGGTCCTCGTCACTTGCGACACCACATCTTCCGTAACATTACAATTCCTATCACACTTGGGTTACTATGTCATCTGTAGCAATGCGTACTCCTGTCCCTTCAGTTGCTAAATCTTTTGTAATATTTATTTGTCACTTAACTTGCTCTGCCCTTTGTAACATTGAGATGAGGTTATATTAGTCATTTGTTTTATCTTTTTCTGTATGTCGAGACAAGGTTATGGAAGCTGGTCATTTGTTATGTCTATCTTTCTTTAGCGACAAGGTTATGTTGACTCGCCACCATTACGTCATGTCTTTACATTAGGACAAGGTTATGTTAGCCTCATTTGTTTCATTCTTTTTTACATCGACACAAAGTTACATTTGCCAGTCATCACATATTTTTCTTTACATCAACACAAGGTTATGTTAGCCAGTCATTCATTACATATGTTTTTCTTTAGTTTGAGACAAGGTTATGTTAGCCAGTCATTCATTACATATGTTTTCTTTAGTTTGAGACAAGGTTATGTTAGCCAGTCATTCATTACATATGTTTTTCTTTAGTTTGAGACAAGGTTATGTTAGCCAGTCATTCATTACATATGTTTTTCTTTAGTTTGAGACAAGGTTATGTTAGCCAGTCATTCATTACATATGTTTTCTTTAGTTTGAGACAAGGTTATGTTAGCCAGTCATTCATTACATATGTTTTTCTTTAGTTTGAGACAAGGTTATGTTAGCCAGTCATTCATTACATATGTTTTCTTTAGTTTGAGACAAGGTTATGTTAGCCAGTCATTCATTACATATGTTTTTCTTTAGTTTGAGACAAGGTTATGTTAGCCAGTCATTCATTACATATGTTTTTCTTTAGTTTGAGACAAGGTTTCGTTAGCCAGTCATTCATTACATATGTTTTTCTTTAGTTTGAGACAAGGTTTCGTTAGCCAGTCATTCATTACATATGTTTTTCTTTAGTTTGAGACAAGGTTATGTTAGCCAGTCATTCATTACATATGTTTTTCTTTAGTTTGAGACAAGGTTATGTTAGCCAGTCATTCATTACATATGTTTTTCTTTAGTTTGAGACAAGGTTTCGTTAGCCAGTCATTCCTTACATATGTTTTTCTTTAGTTTGAGACAAGGTAATGTTAGCCAGTGATTCATTACGTAATTTTTTGAACATTGTATTATTATTTATCAAGTATTTATCAAGGGTAGTTTGGGTTTCTATTTTCTTTGAATCGAGACAAAAGCAGGTTACGTCAGCTACCCCTCGTTACTTCACATGTATATAGACATTGTTACGGTAGTTTTGATTTCCCCAGAGTCGTTTAAGGTTGTCAGCACGTCTGTGTAACATGCACACGTACTACATACATGCATTTTACGCATATTCGTTTATCTGTAATACTAGGAGAGTAAGACTTTACATATACTCGCTGTGTTCGACATGTGCACTGTCACTTATACCAAGTCATTCTGCCTTCAAAACTGCGACCACCACGTGCAGGAGGCGGTTTTGGGCGGAGCAGCAGGATGACGTCACTTGAATCCAAATACCCACCAGTTCATGGATGACTAAAGCTGCAGCCGTGTGTGCCCTTTGGATGTGCATGCTCACCTTCTTTCACCATGCATTCAGGCAAGCCACTGACGAAAAAAATATGGCTTTTTATTGTGCTGTGCGTGACTGTAATTCCAATGCCGACAAACGGCAGTGTGGGGTGTGAGGGGGGCAAGTTGAAGTGATTGATTTAAATTAGTCTGCCTTTCTTCATTTTCTCTAAATCCGTTTCTACATTCTCTAGTTTGGCTCAAAGCAACGTCACGCATAATTTTTTTTTTTTTTTTTTTTTTTTTTTTTTAGGTTCTATACCGAGGAGGGGCGCAATCGATGGGGTTGTTACCACAACATGATATCCCCCCAATATTTCTGTACTTTAAGTACCCCTTTCTAATTTTCTATTGATTTAATCTATATGTGGTTTCGCCGTCCGTCATGGACGAGGTAGTTTGCTCGCTAACTATTCTCCTTGGAGCAGGCAACATTTCCACGCCAAACATACGTAGTGGTGCCGCTACTTCGCAGCAAATTAATATACCTGTGTTACGTGTATCTCGTTGTTGTATAGGGTTTTTTGTATAATTTGTATGTTATCTCATTAAATTCTTGCTATTATATTTTTTGCTAAGAATTTCTTTGTTTTATGTGTTCAGTCATTTACAGAATTATCTGAATCACATTCCTATTTTATTTTGAAACAGTTATATATTTTCCTGTCTGTAGACCCTTGGAATTCATTGATTTATTTATCAATTATCATTTCCAGACATTAAATCAAAGTGTGGTACTAAAACTTATTGCATAAGTAGCTAATTACCAGTTTAATTTTATAAACAAAATACCTAAGAGGAACCAAAGATTTTAACTTCTGTGATTTACTTTATTTTTTGAAGTTGTGATATAAGGTAACATATGTTTCATGCTGTACTTAGTCATTAGTTCTTATAATTACGTATGTAGTGCTATGCTGCTGTGCAATGATTGAATTTACTTTTAAGATGAATTTCCTTTTGTGATAATTACACACTTTTTCCTAGTTTAAAGAGTAAATGTTAAAATGTTTATTTATATTAAGGATTAGTCACTGAATGGAAATACGTATTATTATATGTATTGTATGTAGCTCCATGGAATAGTCAAGTCAATCATGGTATTATTTTAGAAGAAATATAAGCAGTGAGAAATTAAATGATTATTTTTATTTAAGTACAAAGTAAGATACTGAAACGTATTGCATAAGGAGCTAATTACAGGTTAATTTTATAAATAAAATACGTAAGAGAACCCAAAGATTTTATCTTTTGTGATTTACTTTTATTAATATTTATAAGATGTTTCATGCTGTCACTTCAATCGCACCCTCCTCCTCTGGGGGCCCCGCAAAGCTCTAGTGCCCAGGGCCCCCTAAACCCAAAATCCGGCCCTGTTGGTATAAGTGATTTTGATTAAGTGCTTGGTCGGTGCTCGCCTCGCTGCCGTGCTAGGGGGCGAGGCGGCACGATCCTCTTTGCTCTAGGATTCAGGGACGGCAGGATTTGTGTTGCAGAGGAAGTATTGCTGTAGGAGTTGTGTTGCAGAGAGGAAGTATTGCTGTAGGACTTGTGTTGCAGGGAGGAAGTATTGCTGTAGGACTTGTGATGTAGAGAGGAAGTATTGCTGTAGGACTTGTGTTGCGGAGAGGAAGTATTGCTGTAGGACTTGTTACGGAGAGAGAGTATTACCATGGGACTTGTGTTGCGGAGGAGATCGAGTATTACTGTATGACTTGTGTTGTGAAAAAGTTATCGTAAAACTTGTGTTATGAAGGAAAGACTGGCTTGTAAATGAATGGCTATACATTATTTCACAAACAAAGACAGCAACAAAACAAAAGGTCTTAGAAAGAAGAAGAGACTTTGTATGAAAGGAGTGACGATACAAATGAGAAAGTTACAGCCAGACTTGTATCACGATGAAAGAAGTGATCGTGTAGTGCAGTGCTTTACATCATTCAGAAACAAATAGACTTATAAATTAGAAAAGATTTTGAGCGGCAGGAGTGACAATACCAAAGAGGAAGAGTTACGGCAAGGTGTCTTATTACGAAGGAATTCAAAGAATGGCTTGTGAGTTGCAGGTTTTATGACACAGAACGGAGGATTAAAGAGAAGTAGAAAGACCAATGACGAAGAAAAAGTTACGTACATCAGGACTCAAATCACGAAGATATTTCAGAAGAGAGGATGAAATAGAAGTTGGTAGGATTGTTACATATGAGAAGAAGGTTACCACGAGACTTGCATTATGAAGGAGAAACATAAATGGCAAGACTTTTATTACCTACGTAGGAAAAGAAAGGCTTGTAAATTGAAGAAGAGAGGATTAAAGAGAGATAGTAGGACTGTTAACAAGGAGAAAAGGTTACGTACATCAGAACTTGTGTTACGAAAGAGGAAGACTTACAGCAAGATTTGTGTTACGAAAGGAAAAGAGAGAATTAAACAGTTAGAGGTAGAAAGACTTATGTAGGAGAAAAAGAGTCATCACTGGACATATTACGAAGGGTTTTTCCCGCTACGTGTACTTGTGTCTAAAGAGGACAGTTCAACATCTCATAGTTCGCAATGACAATATATTTTAAGTTCTTCCGACCCCCAACGACAACACAGGCTCAGGATAAACAGTTACATAGAGTTGGTTACGGTGATGTTCTTTTCAGCTTCATATATTACTTACCAGGTTTTTCAAGCGTGGTAGTAGTATCAAGCTCTGTGGCTGGTGTGACTTTGCTTCTAATTTTGAGATGTTGTTAGCTAGAAGTCCTGGATTTTCAGAGTGAAGTCAACACATTAAGAAACTTCTACCATTTTCTTATACCAGATTATTAAAACATGTATTAGTATTCATTAAGTTATGTAGCAAGTTCTGTTTTATAATTCAGTCTTTGGGACGGAGTTATTAGCTAGAAGTGTTGGGTTTCCGGAAAGTCGCCACATTGCAAACTCAGTCGTAACGTGTGATATACAAAAATTGACGCTGAGCATGTCTTGAAAAACTGGCGAGCAAAGACAAGTCAGCCACAGTGTTCTTGACGAAGGCTAATACGGCATTGGAAAAGTCAGGCGCTAATTTCTTTGTTCGCCCTAAAGAAAAAACAATCCATTAGTACCATTACTCCATTAGCAGCCCAGAAGTCAAGTATCTGTTAATTGTTAAGAGGAATAAAAACACTGAATAGTTTCCCTTCGTTTGTCTCTGTGAAGAATCAAAACTTTTCCGCCAGACAAACGACGTAATGTAATCTTATAAGGGAAGTAAGAGGGTTATAAAAATTGCAAGTTTGTCAGAAAGGCCTATTTTTAACCCCTTGACTGCGGATTTCCTACAAGAAGACATCACCAAGTTATAGGAGTGGAACAAAAAGTGGCTGGTACAATGCAATGAAGAAATATGTAAAGTCCTGCACCTTGGGAGGGGATATCCAGCATACCAATACCACATGGGAAACACTCCACTATCCACCACAGAGGCAGAGAAAGACCTGGGAGTGTATGTTACCAGGCTACCAGTGAAGGGATATCCAGCACACCAATACCACATGGGAAACACTCCACTATCCACCACAGAGGCAGAGAAAGACCTGGGAGTGTATGTTACCAGGCTACCAGTGAAGGGATATCCAGCACACCAATACCACATGGGAAACACTCCACTATCCACCACAGAGGCAGAGAAAGACCTGGGAGTGTATGTTACCAGGCTACCAGTGAAGGGATATCCAGCACACCAATACCACATGGGAAACACTCCACTATCCACCACAGAGGCAGAGAAAGACCTGGGAGTGTATGTTACCAGGCTACCAGTGAAGGATATCCAGCACACCAATACCACATGGGAAACACTCCACTATCCACCACAGAGGCAGAGAAAGACCTGGGAGTGTATGTTACCAGGCTACCAGTGAAGGGATATCCAGCACACCAATACCACATGGGAAACACTCCACTATCCACCACAGAGGCAGAGAAAGACCTGGGAGTGTATGTTACCAGGCTACCAGTGAAGGGATATCCAGCACACCAATACCACATGGGAAACACTCCACTATCCACCACAGAGGCAGAGAAAGACCTGGGAGTGTATGTTACCAGGCTACCAGTGAAGGGATATCCAGCACACCAATACCACATGGCCAACACTCCACTATCCACCACAGAGGCAGAGAAAGACCTGGGAGTGTATGTTACCAGGCTACCAGTGAAGGGATATCCAGCACACCAATACCACATGGGAAACACTCCACTATCCACCACAGAGGCAGAGAAAGACCTGGGAGTGTATGTTACCAGGCTACTTCTCCCCTTTCTAGTTACATCCTCCTCCCATTCACCCCTTAATTCTCCCTTCCCACACCCTCCCGTTCTCTCTCTCTCTCTCTCGCAGGAAGTAATGTATGGCAACTCTCGAGGCAGATCAATGAGAGAGAGATTTGGTAAGAACGTAGTTTATGTAGTAATTGCTCTTTCAGAGGCAGAAAGTAAAGCATTGTGCGCTTAACAACAACTTTGACAAATAATTAAGTTCCCATCCGTGGGTGTGCGCGAATGTGCGAGTTTTTTTGTTTTTTTTTTATTTATCGGTGTCGCAGACGCCGATCAACACTGTCCATCTTGTTGTTCTCTCACGTTGCTTTCCTGCTGACTTGCCCATGCATTGTAGACATGACATTGTATGCTAACATTTGTTAGCTCTGATGAACCCTACAACATGGCATTATAAACAAAGTCAGCTTTATTTATTTATTTATTTTTCTTTTTTTTATGTTTTCGTCTTGGCCTGTGGCGCCGGTAGGCCTTAACAGTAGGGCCTGATGGTCGGCTCCAGCCCGTTGTAGCGCAGGCAAGTGTTTACAGTGGCGCCATTTTTACTTTTCAGCATTTTCCATTTAGACCCCTATATAGTTGCGTAATATAAATTATTGGGGGGGTGTTGGAGGGTCATGCGACGACGATCTAGCACAGTTTTTGTGCTGTTATCAACCAGCAGGTAAGATGTATTTCGTCAGATGTGGTGCAGCGGTTTGGGGTCCAATGTAGCGCCGCGTTTGATGACCAGTTGCTAGTTGGCAACACTGCCGGGACAACACCGCCTGGCGGCATGGCGGTTTGAAAACGTAAACAATCACAACGGAGAAAAAAACAAGAATTTAACGAAAACGACAGACACAGTGGAGTGAAAGGAGAAGTAAGGCACAAACACTCAGGGAGCAGGAGGAGGACCCGAGAAGCGGATAATAACGCCGGTAACAGTCACGAGGAGCACGAGACCATGCCGGAAAGACCTGGCAGCAGAGGGGAAGGGGCTAAGAAGAGATGCTGCCAGTGCGACTTCACAGGGAGGCTCAATCATGAAGGTATGTGTGCAAGCTGTGTGGAGGAGGCGAGGAGAACATAAGAACATAGGGAAACTGCAAGAGGCCGGGTGGCCTACACAGGGCAGCTCCAGAATCCCCCCCACTACTCACGATGGGTGAGGTGTAGTTACAGGGGTTACAGGTAGAGGCTTGATCCTTGTTATACCGGCGGTACGCAGGCACGCATCCAGCACCCCGTCACCTTACTGCACCCACACCTCACTGCCACCTGTCGTCCTCGTCCATGTAGCTATCCAGTCTACTCTTAAAACAAGCTATCGTCCCTGCACTAACTATGTGATTGCTGAGTCTATTCCATTCCCCCACCACCCTATTACTAAACCAATGCTTGCCTATATCTCTCCTAAATCTATACTTTTCTAATTTAAATCCATTACTGCGTGTTCTATCCTGTTGGCCAATTCTCAGTACTTTACTTATATCGCCTTTGTTGAAACCCTTGACCCATTTGAATACTTCTATCAGATCTCCCCGCACTCTTCGTCTCTCTAGTGAATGTAAGTTTAGATGTTTCAGCCTATTTTGATATGGGAGGTTCCTCAGCCCCTGAATCATCTTGGTCATCCTCCTCTGAACTGATTCTAGCAAGTTGATGTCCATTCTGTAGTGTGGGCACCAAAACTGGACAGCATAATCTAAGTGTGGCCTAACTAATGCTAGATAGAGTCTGAGGATGACGTCTGCACTCCTGTTGGTTACCGTCCTGTTAATAAAGCCTAATACCCTGTTAGCCCTATTCCTCGCACTAATACATTGCTTCCTTAGTTTTAGGTCAGAGTTCACTAACACTCAAATCCCTTTCACACTCAGACCTGCCTATCGCTGTGGAGTCTAAACTATACCCGTGTAATGGGTTGCGTGTTCCTACACTAAGTACGCTACACTTGGTGATGTTGAAATTCATCTGCCATTTCTCTGACCAAGCTGACAGTTTGTTGAGATCCTCCTGCAGTGCTCTAGCATCCTCCCCTGCCCTAATAGTGCGTCCTATTTTGGTGTCATCTGCAAATTTACCTATGTCACTAGTTATCCCATTGTCTATGTCATTGATGTAGATAATGAATAGAAGCGGGCCTAAAACTGAACCTTGAGGAACCCCACTGGTAACATTACCCCATTCGGATTTTTTACCATTAATGGTAACCCTCTGTTTCCTGTCGCTAATCCACGCCTTAATCCAATCAAATACTTTCCCTCTTATCCCATGAGCCCTGACTTTATTTAACAGTCTCTGGTGAGGTATCTTATCGAAGGCCTTACTAAAATCAAGATAAACCACATCATAGCTCTCATCATTGTCAGCTGCCTCGTATACTCTATTGTAAAAGGATATAAGATTAGTGAGGCACGACTTTCGGAATCGTGGAGCTTTGGAAGTAGAAGGAGGTGTGCCGTGCATGTGAGAAGAAAGTAAAAGAAGGAGACAAAGGCCTACAGTGTGATGGGTGTGAGAGCTGGGCCCATATTACATGTGAGGAGGTGAAAATAGAGTTATATGAAGGGCTTGAAAAATCTAAAGAGGAGCTATGGTTCTGTAGAAAATGCAAACCAGTGGTGAAAAGAAATATAAATAAGGTGGGCCTACTTGAAGAGGAACTAGTGAGAAAAAAGAAAGAAATGGAACTGCAAACACAAGAATTGGAGGACATGAAGGAGTGGTTAAGAGCTTTAGACGTAGAAAATAGAAGCATGGCAGAGCAGCTGAGAAACCTTGGGGAGGGAGGTGTGACCCAGGGACCTCGGGCACCTGAGATGCTGAAGATGCCAGCTGTGGACAACAGAAAGGAGGCAACAGCACAGCAGAAGAGGGAAATCAAGGTGGACTCTAGAGTGATGGGGGCTGCCGCTGTGGGGAAAGTCTGTGTAGTGGTGGGTCAGTGTGAAGTGGTAGTGCCAAGTGTAGAGACAGAGGGTAAGGCTAGCAATGAAACTAATGCTAGCAAAGGGGAAAAAATGGGGGTAGAAGAAGCCAAAGGTGATAAAAATAAAAGTGACCAGAAAGAAAAAGACAGAGAACAAGACCACACATACAACAAAGAAAAAGAAGAAACATCAGGAGAAGGACAAGCAGCCATGGAAGGACCAGATAACAGAAAAGCCACCAAGCAAACCAGTCGGAGGAGGAGGAATGGAAAGCAACAAAGAATAACAACCCCCAGCGATGAATGAAACCCAGCTGGAGGAGGAGAGGCAACGAAAAAAGGAGGACGAGACAACACAGGATGCTGCAACATGGACAGGGGTGGGGATGCAAGCATGGACAAAGGTGAAGCATTGGGAGCAGTTAAAGATGAGGAAATCTGGTAAGCTAGTGAAAAAACTTTGGTTGTTTGGAGACAGTGTACTGCAGGGAGTTGGGAGGGAAATACATTTCCTGTCGGACGGTTACTACAAATTTATGGACAGAACCGAAGGAGGAGCCAGCATGGAGGCAATATGCACAACAGTGAGAGACCACCTGGAAGAGATTGGGCAGGAGGACTTAGTGGTGGTGGAAGGAGGGTGAAACAAACTGGAGGAAGTGGGCGAGTGGAGAACTCTAAGAATGATAAGAGAAGTGGTAGAAATGCTAAAAGAGAAAGTTATGAATAAGCCATTGATCATCGGCCTAACAAAGAGGTGGGGAAAGGAGAGAACAAGATATGAAGAACAGAGACAGTGGGTGAACAAGAAACTGATAGAGAAACAAGAGGACTGGAGCTGTGATGGCCTACAACTGTGGGAGGGAATGCCTTGGGGGGAAGTGTGGGGATGGGACAGCATTCACCTCTCCTACCTGGGAAAATGGTGGATGAGGTGGAACATTGTGGAATGGGCCCAGCAGAGGGAAGGAATAAGAGGAAGAGTGAGACAGGAGAAGGCACAGAAAGGACAGATGCTATTGGCCTCCATTAATACAAGGGGTTGGAACGAAGGAAAATGGAGAACTGTATTGAAGGAAGGAGAGGAGTATGATGTCGGAGTAGGAGAGACAGGTTGGCACAATAGCATCAAATGGGAAGAAGGAGGATGGACATGCATAGGAAAAGGAAGGAAGGTTGAAGAAAGAAAGGTGGTGGCGTGGGAGTAATAATGAAGGAGAAAGAAGGCAGGAGTATGTCAGAAGTCCAGTTATGCAAAGAAATGGAAAACAGGCTGACCCATGGAAAAGGGGACATTATCACAGTAAAAATCAAGGATGTGAGAGAAGTGTGGTGGATCACAGTGGTGTATATGGGAGTGGAGGGACCAGAAAACATGGCAATAGGCAAGGAGAAGTGGGTGATTATGGGAGATCTGAACGGACACATTGGACTCAATAATGAGAGGACTAACACAAATGGGATGATGATCCTCTTGAATAGAAGCTGATCAGATTAGTTACACAAGACCATCTTCCTCTGAATCCGAATTGGCTATTTGTTAATATACTGTTTTCTTCTAAATACTCCACCCATCTGTTTTTTATAATTTTCTCACACATCTTTGCTACTACACTTGTTAATGACACTGGCCTATAGTTCAACAGGTCTTCCTTACTTCCTCCTTTATGTATTGGGACGATGTTAGCCCTCTTCCAGTCTCTCGGTACCTTCCCTTGTGCTAGTGAGACATTAATCAAGTTGCTCAACTTTTCAGCTATTTGCTGGTTACACTCTTTTACCACCCAATTTGATATACCATCCGGTCCTGCCGATTTCCTCACATCCAATTCTTCCAATAATTTTTTAACTTCGTCTGCTGATGTTTGTATTCTCTCCAGACCCATGCACTCTATTCCCCGGCACTGCATCTACACCTTCAAACTCACTCTCCCTTGTGAACACTGTTTGGAAACAATTATTCATCACTTCTACTATTTCACTTAAACTATCAAAAGTTTCACCATTAACTTTAACTTTCTGAATCTCATCTCTATTTTTCAACTTTTCATTTATGAACTTATAAAACAGTTTTGGCTGGTCTTTGCTCTTATCTGCAATATTTTTCTCAAAATTCCTTTTTTCTTCTCTTCTTACTTTGACATAAGCATTCCTCTTCCTTTTGTACTCATTCCATAGATCCATCCTCCAATTTTTTCTCCATTTGTTCCATGCCTTCTCCTTTTCCTGCCTGGCGTCTACACACTTTCTATTGTACCACTCTTCTCTTGATTTCTGGCCTTCTTTCATCCTTGGTGCCCACTTTTCCACTCCTTCGTTGTAAATCCGTAGAAAGATAGCCCATTTTTCCTCCACATTTTCAGCCTCAAAAAAAGTATCCCATTGTGCTTCCTCAAAATGTTTCCCAAGTTGTTCAAAATTTGCCTTATTAAAGTTCAACCATTCTTTCCTGTAGTCCTCATTCCTGATTATTTTACCTCCTTCTTGTAATATGTACTCGATAAGTACGTGATCGCTCTTCCCTATAGGGCTCTTATAGTTCATCTCCTCTATGGTATCTGGCTCCCTGGTGATTATCAAGTCCAATCTAAATGGCTCGTCTTCTCCTCTGAATCTTGTATTTTCCTCTACCCACTGTGTGAGGACGTTATCTATAACCAATTCCAAAACCTCGTTCCCCCATTAAGCTTCACTTCCTTCCGTTGACCAGTTTTCACATGACACTTCCTTACAATTAAAATCTCCCATTATCAGAAATTTATCCTTCTCCTCCAGCAAACTCCTTAGGCAATCCAATGTGTCTTCCAGCTTTTTCTTGTACAATTCTTCTGTCCATGAATTGTTTTTTGGAGGGACATACACCACTACGATATTTCTGCACCCTCCCCTTTGCAGTCTTATTCCCACACTCAAGACCTCCGCTTCCCCTCCGCCATAGGTGACACCCTCCACTGTCCATTCTTTTTCAACAATAGCATCACTCCTCCTCCTTGTTTATTTTCTCTATTTCTCATCCATACATTATATTTACCATCCCCTAAGTTAAATGCATCTATACCACCAGTCAATTTGGTTTCCGTAATCCCCATAACATCTGTTTTTTCCTTACTCAGGTAATCTCCTATTTCTAACATTGACGATATTAATGCGTTCACATTAGTGTATGCCACCTTCAAGCTGTCTCCTCTTCCCTTCTGTACCACTTCCTTAGGTCCATGTCTATCACTCTCTAGACAAACTTCTTTTTTTCCTCTTCTGACCTTGCTTCATTCTTTTCATTGGCTTGATTCTTCAATTCTCTTATCGTGTTCCTTTCCTCCACACTTCTTTCCTTTCTTACCCAGACTTTTTTGTAGGTCTCTGTTCTTGCTAACTTCCATGACTTTCCCACCACTTCTTCTGCATCCACTTGAGACCTAAATCTAATTTTTACTGGTCGTTGGGCTCCTTCATACTTTCCAAGCCTGAATACTTCTTTGATCTCCCCTACCACCTCATGACCTTCCTCCTGAATTGCTTCAATTACTTGCTCCACTGCCTTCCTTTCTTTTTTTTCCCTTGTATGTCTGATCGGCATGTGCTCTTCATTAATGCCCACCACTACTACTGACTTCTTTTTTTTCAGTGGAGTCCCTCACTATTTGTTTTTTTCTTTTATTACCTTGATCACCTTTTCAGTTATAGCTTCATCTTTAGCCTTGACTTGCTCCTCCACAATTTTCTTAAAATTAACATTCTCTTTTTCTTGTTCCTCCTTCCAGACTTTATGCATTTCCTTTAATTCCTTGACTTTAACCTCTGTATCCTCTGTCTTCTCATTTAACGTTACCTGCTTGTGCAGGTCATTGTATGCATTTTGCCATACATTTTTCTCCATCTTTAGGACGTCAACCTCTCTCTCCAGCGTCCCCATTCTTTCCTTCATTTCCTTCATCTCCCTTTCCAAGTCAATAAATCTCCTTCTCAACATAATGTCTTGGTCTCTGTGCCTCTCCATGTCTTCCGAGAAACCTTCAAAATCATTGTCCCTTGTCCTGGCTCCCCTGCTTACCGGTGTAAACAAACCTGGCGGTGGCGACGAAGCCGTCGCCCGCACCTTCTCCTAACTCATTTTTCAGTGTTATTCACTTTTTTCAACCTTTAATACTTCGGGACAGCACGATTACCACCAAGCACGGCTCCTACCTTAATTTCCACATCTAGGGTTTAGTTCCCGCGCAGCCTGATGATAGTATTGAAGACGCGTCAGGAGTTCAACTGTGTCCGTCCGCCATCTTGTCCAATTCCTCGTGTATGTGTGTGTGTGTGTGTGCACGTGCCATGTATGTAGTACCTATTTACATAATGCATTACACAGACCACTACAACTGTTAGAGGTAACAGGCGTGCAAAATGTGGAAAAAAATCCCTCGGGTAACTTGAATTTTCGGACAACTTGGATTGGCCTTCCCCCCAATTGGTCTGACTTAGCATTCTAGCATTCCCTCCCTCTATCTCACTCACATACACCCTTCTGGTCATCTTACTCTCCTCCATTCGCTCCATGTGGCCAAACCACTTTAAAGTCTGTCGCTTCACTTCTTCCACCACTCCACACTTCTTCCCTTCACCCCCGTGACACATTCCAAAATGCTCGTACACACTTTCATTACTCATTCCATCCATTCTACTCACACCACAAGCACTCTTCAAATAACTAATTTCCACTGCCTGCACTCTAGACCTCTGACTTTCATTCCAGGCCCACGTTTCACTTGCATATGTGAGGGTTGGTACTATTACTGTCTTTCTCAAATCCCTCTTTACCTCCATGCTCACACTTCTGCCATTCATGATTCGTCCCAGAGACCCTACCACCCTTCTTCCTTGCAATGCCCTTCCTCTTGTCTCTCCCTCTGTACCACCATGCTTACACATAACTGATCCAAGGTACTTGAACTCACTGACCTCCTCCATTTCATCACTATTAAAAATTATTTTACATCTCTCTCATCCCCTCTAATGGATTTATTCTGGTGTTATTTTTTACGTCAAATTTTCTTGTGTGTTTCTGTTAGACAGAGGATGCTATTACTATCTACTAGTTCCTCTACCTCCCTAGCCTTTTCCTTTGATAAGCCTACTCCTCAGTTGAGTTTGGAATCTTGACCACTTTTTCCTTCCTGATGATCCACTGGCCCCCCTCCCTCCTACTGCCTCCAGTCACCGTTAGGGTCCTCTTGCTTCTCAGACTGTCTGGTCCACTTCTTTTCAAATTCTTCCATCTTGCTGTTGATTTCTGCATTCCTATCCTTAACCATCTTGAGCTCTTCCTTCATCTTGGCGTTTTCTCTCTTCACCTCCTCGTGTTCCACTCCACTCTCCGCCACATGGCTTGCAGAACCACACTTTCATTCCTTGAACAGCCTTTAGTCCTTCTTTAGTCAGTCCCTCACATTCTCGGTGCCTCCAGTTGCCACAGCGGACACACTCGGTGCCTTCAGCCTCTACCCAACGATTACAAGCTGTACATACCTCCTTCTTGCTCTTCACTTCTCCACAGTTTCTGCACAGTGAGTCGTCGTTCAGCTTTCCACTATACTCACATCTACTACAGAACCTTCTCCGTGCTCCACGGTCTTTTATCACCTCTATTTTCATGACTAGCCATTGCAGTTTGCTATTTTTATAGACCCAGACCACAGACCACATTTGACCCTTCTGCCATCTGCTGAGTCATTTCGTTTCTTTAAATATCGAGAGAGAGATTTTTATCTCTTGAGGGATTAGATCTGACCTGACCATACCCTGACGGACCTCAAGGTCACCTTGCTCTACAAGTCCCTCTCTCCCTCCCTCGCCCAGTTACCCTGCTCTCCCAGTCCCTCCCTCCCTCAAACTTCATTTCTTCTACACAAGGTGACAAGCGACAGGCAGCAGTCTGTACTAAACACAAACTCACCACACTCAGTTATTTTGTAGTGAAAAGATCTATTTGTGTGTGCAATACTCAATGAAATGTGGCTGGAAAATTCAAGTAAAATCAACACCCTTGGCTTGGAGTGCAGCCCTCGCATTATTCTAATTTGTGTTGGAAAAATATTCACAAAAACATTCTCTGTAAGGTTTTAGGAACCTAACCCACTGGAGTATCAAGCCAAGGCTGTATACTGAAAGGCTGCAGTCTGATCTTCAAGCATCTTAAAGTAATCATGAGTTATCTTCCTGCTGCCTCTTTTATAATTACACCTGATTTGAGGGTTTACTGTGCCAGACAGCCTGTTACTTTACTCTGTGCTGCTGCTGCAAGACGGTCACTTTGTACAGACTGGAGGCTGCAGAACGCTTAACTTCAGACCTTGCTATCATTTCCGATTGGGGCAGAAGGAACCTTGTGTCCTTCAATGCCTCTAAAACTCAATTTCTCCACCTATCAGCTCAACACAATCTTCCAAACACCTGTCTCCTATTCTTCGACAACATTCAGCTGTCACCGTCTTCAACACTAAACATCCTCGGTCTATCTCTATCTCTCGCTAAATCCGCTTCCTCGAGGTTGGGCGTTCTGTATCGTCTCCACCAGTTCTTCTCCCCCGTGCAGTTGCTATCCATATACAGGGGCCTTGTCCGCCCTCGTATGGAGTATGCATTTCACGTATTGGGGGTCTCCACTCACACAGCTCTTCTGGACAGAGTGGAGTCTAAGGCTCTTCGTCTCATCAGCTCTCCTCCTCCTACTGATAGTCTTCTACCTCTTAAATTCCATCGCAATGTTGCCTCTCTATCTTCTATCGATATTTCCACGCTGACTGCTCTTCTGAACTTGCTAACTGCATGCCTCCCCCCCTCCCGTGGCCCCACTGCACACGACTTTCTACTCATGCTCATCCCAATACTGTCCAAACCCCTTATGCAAGAGTTAACCAGCATCTTCACTCTTTCATCCCTCACGCTGGTAAACTCTGGAACAATCTTCCTTCATCTGTATTTCCTCCTGCCTACGACTTGAACTCTTTCAAAAGGAGGGTATCAGGACACCTCTCCTCCTGAAATTGACCTTTCTTTCGGCCACCTCTTTTGATTCTTTTTTGGGAGCAGCGAGTAGCGGGCTTTTTTTTATTATTGTTTTCTTTTTTTGTGTGCCCTTGAGCTGTCTCCTTTGTTGTAAAAAAAAAAAAAAAAAAATTGACTGGTGGCCTTGTACCAGTCAGTCATTGGTGGCTGTGTACCAGTCAGTCATTGATGGCCTTGTTCCAGTCAGTCATTGGTGGCCTTGTACCAGTCAGTCATTGGTGGCTGTGTACCTGCCAGTCATTGGTGGCCTTGTACCAGTCAGTCATTGGTGGCTGTGTACCTGCCAGTCATTGGTGGCCTTGTACCAGTCAGTCATTGGTGGCCTTGTACCAGTCAGTCATTGGTGGCCTTGTACCAGTCAGTCATTGGTGGCCTTGTACCAGTCAGTCATTGGTGGCTGTGTACCTGCCAGTCATTGGTGGCCTTGTACAGTCGCAATATGAAGTGATGTCACCGCTCTCAGAATGTTTCGTACAGGAGCATTTGAAGGTAACAGAAGTGATATGTATTTATTGTTTTTGTTATAATGTTCCCTTTTAATGATAATCTATAATATGTTGTGATGCAAAACACAGTAAAATAACGTAGTAGTACCTGAATTACAATTATACATTCATTTCTTTTAAAAAATGCGACTGCGAATGTCATGTGTTGTCTTCGGTACTGAAGACAACCTTGAACTGATTTAGCTCACGTCGTGTGCTTATCTTTGCAAAACAGTTGTTATACGACGTTCAGATTTAGGCAATATATATATATATATATATATATATATATATATATATATATATATATATATATATATATATATATATATATATATATATATATATTCTTCTGGGTCATTCCATGAACTGTCTTCTGCAGTTACTAATACAGTTGCGATACACACGCACAGTATGACACAAAGTGAATGGACAGTTACTGGCATTACTTTGCGTTTTATTGATTAAGAAACGATCAAATAATAAGGTTTCACATTAAACACCTTTTATTCACTATGATGGCTTAATTCTTATCGTAAGCCTGGGCACTGAAATATATAGCACCATATAACCATTCACCACTCCCGGTAAAGCTCAATGAGTGACTAAATAAAGATGCTTAAAGATGGTTACCCGTAGTTTCTATGGCTCTAAGAGAAAAAAGCAACACACCCTTGAATAGCTACCAAGCTCAACTGTTTCAAATGACAGATGACTGAGATGAGTCATCTGTGGTTCTGATCGGAGACGATCGACCGAGTTCATGTGCTTGAGTTGCCACACAGCAATATATTGAATAATTGTTGTCTACAAATCTTCCTCTAGTTCTTATTAAGCAATCAGTAACATTGCTCAGTAATGATGATGAATGAAGAATGCCTTCATGGGTAGGGTTGCCATATCTGAACTATCAAAATTCTGGATGCCTCTATGAACATTCGACCACAGCCTAATGTTTGGCAACGCTGCGATTACCCGCCCGCAACCATGACCACCACCTCCATATCAAAGCCATATATTTTTATTTCCCCACCTTCCTCGATTATTCTATGGCACTTATAAGCTGTGGACATGTTCCATTGATCACCTCCAAGCATTAGAAGTCTACATGATGCTTTTGTCATTGTTATATTGACCAAGATGGCAATGAAGTTTGCGATCGGCGGCAAAGAGTGAGCTTGGAGTTACGAAACACAACTATTCTGAAGCTATTTATTCTTATTTTTCCATCTCCGACTATCCCACGGTAGTTATAGGCTGTGGGCATCTTCCCTTGATCACTATCATGCATTAGAAGTCCACGGAAAGCTTTTCTTATCGTTATGTTGACCACGAAAGGCAAAGGGTGAGTCAGGGGTGAATAATAGGTATGGTGCGCGGGCGAAGACGTCATCATCGAACGAGAGTATAAATTAAAAAAATTACGCCATCCTAGTTTAGGATATTGACTAATTATGCATGTCCTATATATTGTGCATATGTTAGATTTATTGTTGTCAACAATGATCATGAAAAGATAATTTTACTTTCTGTTTGAGTAATATGTCGATATTTGGACTTCATTTGACTTGTTCCTTGGTGAATGAAACACTTTGTGTCAAAATATTTCGATAACTCTTCGTAAGACATTATTCAATTTTTTTTTTCTAGCTTGTAAAATATATTTAGTTAAGTTATGATGAAGATACAGGAAAATAACGATACTCTTGAAAATATATAACGATACTTGCATGATCAAAAATAAACATACACGACGACACCACTTCATATTGCGACTGTACCAGTCAGTCATTGGTGGCCTTATACCAGCCAGTCATTGGTGGCCTTGTACCAGTCAGTCATTGGTGGCCTTGTACCAGCCAGTTATTGGTGGCCTTGTACCAGTCAGTCATTGGTGGCCTTATACCAGCCAGTCATTGGTGGCCTTGTACCAGTCAGTCATTGGTGGCCTTGTACCAGTCAGTTATTGGTGGCCTTGTACCAGTCAGTCATTGGTGGCCTTATACCAGCCAGTCATTGGTGGCCTTGTACCAGTCAGTCATTGGTGGCCTTGTACCAGCCAGTTATTGGTGGCCTTGTACCAGTCAGTCATTGGTGGCCTTATACCAGCCAGTCATTGGTGGCCTTGTACCAGTCAGTCATTGGTGGCCTTGTACCAGTCAGTTATTGGTGGCCTTGTACCAGTCAGTCATTGGTGGCCTTGTACCAGTCAGTCATTGGTGGCCTTGTACCAGTCAGTCATTGGTGGCCTTGTACCAGTCAGTTATTGGTGGCCTTGTACCAGTCAGTTATTGGTGGCCTTGTACCAGTCAGTTATTGGTGGCCTTGTATCAGTCAGTCATTGGTGGCCTTGTACCAGTCAGTTATTGGTGGCCTTGTACCAGTCAGTTATTGGTGGCCTTGTACCAGTCAGTCATTGGTGGCCTTGTATCAGTCAGTCATTGGTGGCCTTGTACCAGTCAGTTATTGGTGGCAGTCAGTCATTGGTGGCCTTGTACCAGTCAGTTATTGGTGGCCTTGTACCAGTCAGTTATTGGTGGCAGTCAGTCATTGGTGGCCTTGTACCAGTCAGTCATTGGTGGCCTTGTACCAGTCAGTTATTGGTGGCCTTGTACCAGTCAGTTATTGGTGCCAGTCAGCCATCGGTGGCCTTGTACCAATTAGTTATTGGTGCCAGTCAGTCATTGGTGGCCTTGTATCAGTCAGTCATTGGTGGCCTTGTACCAGTCAGTTATTGGTGCCAGTCAGTCATTGGTGGCCTTGTACCAGTCAGTTATTGGTGGCCTTGTACCAGTCAGTTATTGGTGGCAGTCAGTCATTGGTGGCCTTGTACCAGTCAGTCATTGGTGGCCTTGTACCAGTCAGTTATTGGTGGCCTTGTACCAGTCAGTTATTGGTGCCAGTCAGTCATTGGTGCCCTTGTACCAGTCAGTCATTGGTGCCCTTGTACCAGTCAGTCATTGGTGGCCTTGTACCAGTCAGTCATTGGTGGCCTTGTACCAGTCAGTTATTGGTGGCCTTGTACCAGTCAGTTATTGGTGCCAGTCAGTCATTGGTGGCCTTGTACCAGTCAGTCATTGGTGGCCTTGTACCAGTCAGTCATTGGTGGCCTTGTACCAGTCAGTCATTGGTGGCCTTGTACCAGTCAGTCATTGGTGGCCTTGTACCAGCCAGTCATGGCCCCAAGTTTTTCACTGTGAGCTTTCACCGTGAAGATGAAGGCCACTTTTATGGTCATTTTCACAGCAGAAGGTAAAAGACACTCAGCACCAGTCACATGGATCATAAATTACTAATTAATGCTAAAAAGAAAGAGTTCAAAGTATTGTTTAAAGTGTTTAATTTTTTACATCAACCTGCCAAAGGCATAATTTATCACATGATTAGTTTTAACTCTTTAAAGAATAATGTACGATGATAACAACTGTCTTAAAATTAATAAAAGATGCATTTGAAACAATTCCAGATTTGTTTTGAAACAAGTGAATTAAAAAAAAAAATTGATGATAAATCTGTAAACTATTGGCCACCGTCCCCACAAGAAGCTTCAATGCAAGGTAAGTCTTACATAAAAGTGAGCAAGTCAACATTGCACAACATGGTGCTCTAACAGGAAACACAAACCCCATCACATCCACAAACTGTGCAGCCGGCGACCACATGCAACACGGACCTCGGGAAAACCCTCTGAGCTAAGGGGACATCTCTCTCCCCCTCCCTCTGGTGCACTATCGTCAGCCAGGATAATTTTCCCTTCACTGGCAGTGATAGGGACTGAGTGGTGACATGTGTTGATGGTGACTGGAAACTCATCATACATAATCTCAAAACTGACATACTGAAGGTGCATTGCAATGACTATAACCTTGACCAAAGATAAATACTGATACAGGACTATGGTGCAGCGTGCCACAGCCCAGCACCGCACACACTGACGCCATCCAGCCAAGTGTCCAATGCCCAGCCAGGGTGCAATGTCCTTATCAAGATGCAAATTATACCCTGTTGTGCTGTGATTAGTATTGTCAGTGTGGGTGAAACAAATAACCCAACAGGAGGTTTCTTGCAACATAATGCCCAGCCACAGATCAGGGTGCAACTTCTATGCAGCACCCCCTAGCAGCTAATGCCCAGCCAGGATCAGGGTGCAATGTCCTTACCAAGATCCAAATTATATCCTGCTGTGCTGTAATTAATATTTCCAGCAGGTGGAACAAATACCCCAATAGGAATAGGAACAATGGCAGGGATATAATTCTGCAATGAAGACTGGATTGTGCCATGCTGTGTCTGACCACAAATCATTCACTGGTGTTCACAGCAGATACTTGGGGAAGAAATGTGGTGGAAGCAATGACTGTGATGGACTCACATAGAGATGACCAACAATTACAATATTTTTCAATACTATAAGCAAATTATATGAAAATTAGCAAAAATGAAATACATCAATAAAAAAGGTACTTATGGCAGCTGCTTTAGAAATAGAAAAAAAAGTCATACTACCAAAAACTTTCACAATGACAATAATCAGCCTGCCTGAGAGTGAGCCTTGAGTCACACACACACACATGGCTCTGGAATTAAAACTGTTCTCTTAGTTGAATTCCCACTGATGTGCATGAGAAGATGAAGTAAAACAGCGCAGGATGAGTTCACTCAGAGCTCAGGGGCTTGAGGGCTGGACAGGCAGCTCACAGTGGCCGCTCTCCTTCCTCTCTGCCTGATTCACCTCTTATGATGATGATAATAATATTAATAAAAATAATAATAAAAATGACTTGGGACTTAAATGTAACATAGTAACAATATGAAAAAACAAAAAAAGAAAACATCAACAGATAATGCAGTGAAATATAGCCTTGAACAGGGGTTCCCGACCAGTGGTTCACCACCCCCTGTGGGGCCACGGAGGGTTGGCTGGGGGGCCACAAGGCCGTGGCAGACATAAATGACTAGGGAGAATAATTTTAATAGCTCATCGTGGTGAGATTATTTTCTGTGCTCGTATTCAGCTGGTGCTGAATGCTTCTGTGGGTGAGCACTGAGAGGGAACAGCAGGAAGAATTGGTGGAGTTGACACGGCCCACTAATCCCATTCATTGAGGTGAAGCCGCCAAACTGTCATTTTTAGGGCCGGAAGATGAGGGATACCCGGGTGAGAGCTCACGTCCACTACCTCAGTCGTTAACTCCAGACTCCGTCTCATTCAATATGATGGTTATGTTTTTGAGAATTGTACATTTATTGATGCGGTAGATCTATTTTATAAATACCTGACCCAACAACACCTGACACCTGGCAGGACAACCTTGCAGCCGTATATGTGACAGTTCGGTGGATTCACTTTTTAGGGGTGATGTCAACTCCACCAATTCTACCTCCATGGGGCCAGCTATGGCTGAAAACTGGTGTTAAAAACGTGTAAAACAAACTGCTGACATTAGGGGTCGAGACTTAAAGGCTTTGGGAAAAGGGTTGTGGGTGCAAGATCACTGGGAGCCACTGGTCTGAAGGAAACTAGAGTGTGTGAATGAAGGAAAATACCAAATGAGCAAAAAATGGAGTGAAAATGCCTTGGGTGAGCATGAACTGGAAGAAAAATCTCGATCATGAAGAAGAATTAAAAACGGTTAAAAGTTGAAAAATAAAAAGTGATCAGAGGAAATGATGAAGTGGTCAAATCTTCCTCTAACTGCCACCCCCTCCGTGACCTGCCCTGACCACCACCACCACTCCCTGCCCTAACTACAAGACTACACACACAATACCACCATGACTTTCCCGACTACAACTACGACTACTACTACTACTACTACTAAAAAAAAGAAAAAGCACTACAGCGCCTGAGCCTGAGGTGTGCCCTGATGTGATCTGCCAACCAGCTGTCACACAGGGCCCTGGGCACAGGACATGGTCAGCATCAGTAATATGCAGCCAACACTGACAAATATTGACAATTTTGGTAATTTTTCTTATACTTTTCTGTGCACAGGGCAGCACCAGGGCTATGCAGTAATTACAATGAGTGGAGCAGCCTTATAAATTAACAAAACATGACATGACTAATAATATGGAACTAAAAATTGACTAAAATGGATAGTATTAATCATTGCTAATGCATATTATTCTTACAGACAATTGCTTCCTCTCGCAAGGCTTTCGACAACCTGTGTGACAGCAGGTTGCCGGAGCACGATTATCCACACCTCAGACTCGGGTGCCACCACTGTGCCGCGGTGACCTTCTTCACTACAACTGCCACACAAAAATCTGTTCCCGTCCTTTTACAGTCCTCTGTGCTCTGGACGACTGTTACTTTCAGATTAAACTTTTCTCTTCCTTAAAAAATCTGGGTTAATAAGATTTTAAACTATAATTTTGTGTCTGAATGTGCATAGTTATCATTTTTATATAATTCCCTTTCTTCGAGGCAGATGATTGGTCTCCTTATTTTTTTTACAGCAAAGGAAACTGCTCAAGGGAGAAAATGTCCACTTTGAGCTGCTCATGTAAAGAAACTAGAATGGTCCAAAAAGCGGAGGTCAATTTTGGACCAATGCAGCAAGGCCTACACCGTACAGGCGCCTCACCTCTCATGTTGGCAGTGTGGCCTGAACAGCTCTGGAGCATCGCTACATAAATATTCAATTTACTTCTTACTTAAAAAAAAAAATTTCATATTAACACAAATTTCTTGACTAGCCATGTTCTAATGAAAAAAGTAATGTTTAGATAACATAAAACTCAATGCAGTCTCTTCAGGAGTCTGACCTCAGTGTGAAGCAGTTTAAGAGCCCTGGAGCAGGAGAGTGAGGCCGCCTTCATCACACGCCCTATGTTCTCCTGTGCCCTCAGCATGAAGCAAGCAAGAGCCCTGGAGCAGGAGAGTGAGGCTGCCTTCATCACACGCGCCATGGTGTTATAAAGGCGCCGTACAAAATTCAAACTTATGCTGAGGCAATTGTGTTATTTTTTGTGCTCTGGGTATTGCCAAGAGAGCTGTGTGAAAGTCATGTCACTGCTGACGCAATAATGCTTGCTGTGCTCTGGGTATGGTCAGGATCTCAAACAAGTGCCCAGAGCACAAAAAATCTACTGAATCAGCATCAACATGAAATCTGTCCGGCTGTTCTGGTAACAACATGGCGTCCATGCTGAAGGTGGCCACACTCTTCTGCTCCTTGGCTCTGGTCTGCTGTACCACCGCTGCTGCTGCCACACTCCTTACTCCTTGGCCAGACTCTTGTAGTAGTTGCACAGAACCTTCCAGGCCAGAGGCGCCATGAAACCATCAGGAGGGAGCTCCCCACTGCGAGCCAGCGCCCTCATCTTCGTCCCAGAAATAAACTCAAATTCTGCCTTACGCGCGGGGTCATAGAACGCCATGCGGCCGGCCTTTGTGTCATAGGCAGCGACCTTGAATGGGATAATCTCCAGCTGGGTGAGTCCAGGGGCCATAGTGAGCACCTTGCGGCCATGCTGGGGGTGGTAGAGGTCCTTCTTGGTGACCGGGTGGGGCATGCCAGCGGGGTCCCGTCCCACGATGTAGAAGTTTGCGCCAGTTGCCATTCTTGCCTTGGCGTGCCACTGGACCTCTGTGGGCCCGGCGTACATCATGGGCGAGGGGAAGATGGCCAGCACGGTGGAGTTGGGGTCCAGAACACCCTCCTTCAGGACTGTGGGGGAGAGAGGGGCCATTAAAGGTGTGTGTGTGTGTGTGTGTGTGTGTGTGTGTGTGTGTGTGTGTGTGTGTGTGTGTGTGTGTAATTCACCACAGCCTAATCACGAGTTGCACTCGTAATCGCCAGCAGGTACCCTCCTGACATGAGCAAGTGCTCTTTACAGTCTATCTCTGGGTACTGCCAGGACCTCACACACCACACACCCCATCCCCCTTGCTCAAGGGGGGACAGTAACCACTCCTGGTCAACGGAAAGAATCCGGCCTGAGCGGGCAGGAACTGACACCCTGTCAGACTGTAAAGCCTGGCAGTGCAGCACTCTAACTAGTTGCGCCACAGAGTGGTGTGTGTAATTTTTCACCTCTTGGTCTGCTGCGGGTCTCTCTCGAGACAGCCAGCCGTTCCCCTACGGAAGAGCACAGAGCTCGTAGTACTGATCTTTGGGTAGGACTGAGACCACTCACACACAACACACCGCGACAACGAGGTCACAACTCCTTGCCTGACGTTGCGTACCTACTCACTGCTAGGTGAACAGGGGCTACACATGAAAGAAGATAAACCCAACTTATCTTCACCCGGCCAGGGAATCAAACCCTGGTCCTTCTGGCTGTGAGCCAGACGCTCTACCCCTGAGCTACCGGGCCGTGTGTGTGTGTGTGTGTGTGTGTGTGTGTGTGTGTGTGTGTGTGCGGTGGGGGGGGGTGCAGTTACTTTTTCTTTTACATATGTGTATGTGTGAACATCTAAGAGGAGAGAGTACACTGTCAAGAGCAGGAGAAACTCACCCCGTCCAACCACATAAGGGAAAATAAGGACATTGAATGAAAAAAAAAATGTGTGCATATGTGTGTGTATATACATGTGTGAGTGTGTGTGCATGCATGTGTGTACCTGCGTGGTGCTGCTCCATGCGTGTCTTGAGGGGCACGTCGTCACTCTTGGTCCAGCCGCCGAGGGGGTGCAGCAGCAGCACGGGGTTGTGGTAGCCACGGTCCAGCAGCTGGCGGCGCGTGTCCTGCCGGGGAGATGGGGCACGCTGCAGTCAACAGTTTAGTGGTGTAGGTGGTTAGTGGTTTAGACAGTTAGAGACTTGAAGGGTTAGTGGTTTAGAATGTTAGAGGCTTAAAGGGTTAGTGGTTTAGTGGTGTAGGTGGATGGTGGTTTAGAATGTTAGAGGCTTAACCCTTAGATTACAGCGATCGTACATATAAGTGTACTACCACACGCCCCACCCATATGGGGATCATATATATAATCATCACACTCTATGCTTCTTACATTTCAAATATACCGCCAGTTCTTGACTCAGAAGAATGGTGGAGGCATCTGGCATTCGTACACACACTCATTCATCTCATCGCGTGCCCTACTGAAGGCCACAGATCATTTTCCACTTTTGTTCGGAATACATCTGTCATGTCTCGTGACACGTCAAGCAGTTCCTCTGCTCCGGGCAGAAGTAGAGCACGGGCGAATCAAAGTGACAGTGACTCTGATGACTGCTATGGTAGTGACATTGACGGAGGAGGGAGGGGCAAGGGGAGAGAGAGAGAGAGAGAGAGAGAGAGAGAGAGAGAGAGAGGGGTTCTTCCATGCGACGCGTCACGGCCACGAGAAAATGCGCAATATTTTCGGCTGTCATAACTTTTTTATTATTATTAGGAGATAAGTTTTACTACACCACCATATATACTAGATGAATATACAATTATTGCAAAGAAGAAAGACACCATTTCCACCTCTTTTAAATGCCTAAATTTTCCCTGTGCACACCATCCAGAGAAAAACATTGCCACCCGTACTCTAAGGGTTAAAGGGTTAACAATCTACACCTTTTCACCCTCAAATTAAAAAAAGTTGAAATTCAAATTGAAAAAGTTGAAATTCAAATTTAAAAAGTTGAAATTCAAATTTAAAAAGCTGAATTTCAAATTTTAAAAGCTGAAATTCATATTAGAAAAGTTGAAATTCAAATTAAAAAAGTTGAATTTTAAATTAAAAAAGTTGAATTTCAAATTTAAAAAGTTGAAGTTCAAATAAAAAAAGTTGAGGTTCAATTAATAGATGAAGTGCAAGTCATAGAAAAATATATGTGCATATATCTTTATATATATAATCTACGTATGTGAAGGTATTCTATGTTTCGTTATTTTTATGTCGCTACGTATAGCGTAATAGTGCGCCTCTCTCCCACTGAGCTCTAACACATGGAGGGGTTATCTTCCCCGTCAGCGTTTGGCCACCGGCCGCTATATTGAATGACCCGCACTCGTCGCCTCCACCATAGTAATTGAATGGGAACTCTGTAGTTATTTTGTTTTCTTTGTCTCACTCATTCCACACACTATAAGCACTATGTGATGAGTCATGTAGAGATGCAGTCCTCTGAGTGCAATGAGTGACTCAAACAATGGGAGAATGTGACCCTTCTGTTTCTCTTCAGTCTAAGAAAAAGCACAAAAAATTTAAAGTACTTTTCTGTACTCACTGCTCCTACAAAAGTCAAGAGGAGTGGCCGAAAGATAGGTCAATTTCGGGAGGAGAGGTGTCCTGATACCCTCCTCTTGAAAGAGTTCAAGTCGTAATTAACCTGGTAGCAGTGGGGATCATGTTTCTTAATGGCCCCTCCAAGCGAGAAATATGAGAAAAAATCACCCCTCACACGAACCATTTCATAATATATATCAAAGCATTTGTGATCAAATTATGTATCTTCTATTTTGGGGGGGTTTATATCATGGCACAAATTTTGCCTGTCGCTGCTACACGGTACAGCCACAAATTTGGCCCATCGCTGCTACACGGTAAAGCCACAAGTTTGGCCCGTCGCTGCTACACGGTAAAGCCACAAATCTGGCCCATCTCTGCTACACGGTAAAGCCACAAATTTGGCCCATCGCTGCTACACGGTAAAGCCACAAATTTGGCCCGTCGCTGCTACACAGTAAAGCCACAAATTTGGCCCGTCGCTGCTACACAGTAAAGCCACAAATTTGGCCCGTCGCTGCTACACGGTAAAGCCACAAATTTGGCTCATCAATGCTACTGGGTTAAGTATGTTTCTTTGAATTTTCATAAGAAGTATAATTATTGTTATTCTAAGAGGGGAATCAGGCAGAAAGGGAGGAGCGCAGACACTATAACTCACCTGTTGAGAACCCCCAAACACCTGAGACGCCGAGAAACAGAAAATGAAAGCAAATGCGTGAGAGAGAAGGAGGAGGGGGACGAGAGTAGAGAGAAAATTCTAGCTAGTCACAGTACCTGCATGAGGAGAGCGTGGCCGTTGTGGACAGGGTTGCGGAGCTGGAAGGCAAACACAGCATCGGCCTTCAGCTGACGGAACTTGGCGCGGAGTTCCAGTGGGGTAAGGCGGTACTCATCCATCCCATCATTCCACCTGGGGAGGGACGGGAGTGTTGGTGAGGGGTATCTGGGGAGTGTTTGGGGAGTGTTGGTGTTTGGGGAGGGATGGGAGTGTTGGGGAAGGGTGTTTGGGGGAGGGATGGGAGTTTTGGGGATGGGAGTGTTGGGGAAGGGTGTTTGGGGGAGGGATGGGAGGTTAGGGTGTTTGGGGAGGGATGGGAGTGTTGGGGAAGGGTGTTTGGGGAGGGATGGGTGTGTTGGGGAAGGGTGTTTGGGGAGGGATGGGAGTGTTGGTGTTTGGGGAGGGATGGGAGTGTTGGGGAAGGGTGTTTGGGGGAGGGATGGGAGTGTTGGGGAAGGGTGTTTGGGGGAGGGATGGGAGTGTTGGGGAAGGGTGTTTGGGGGAGGGATGGGAGTGTTGGGGAAGGGTGTTTGGGGAGTGTTGGTATTTGGGGAGGGATGGGAGCATTGGGGAAGGGTATTTGGGGAGGGATGGGAGTGTTGGGGAAGGGTGCTTGGGGAGTGATGGGAGTGTTAGGGTGTTTGGGGAGTGATGGGAGTGTTGGTATTTGGGGAGGGATGGGAGTGTTGGGGAAGGGTATTTGGGGAGGGATGGGAGTGTTGGGGAAGGGTGTTTGGGGAGTGATGAGAGTGTTGGGGAAGGGTGTTTGGGGAGTGATGGGAGTGTTGGGGAAGGGTGTTTGGGGAGGGATGGGAGTGTTGGGGAAGGGTGTTTGGGGGAGGGATGGGAGTGTTGGGGAAGGGTGTTTTGGGGAGGGATGGGAGTGTTGGGGAAGGGTGTTGGGGTGGGTTGGGAGTGTTGGTTTTTGGGAAGGGATGGGAGTGTTGGGGAAGGGTGCTTGGGGAGTGATGGGAGTGTTGGGTTTGGGGAGGGATGGGAGTGTTGGGGAAGGATGGGAGTGTTGGGGAAGGGTGTTTGGGGAGGGATGGGAGTGTTGGGGAAGGGTATTTGGGGAGGGATGGGAGTGTTGGGGAAGGGTGTTTGGGGAGTGATGAGAGTGTTGGGGAAGGGTGTTTGGGGAGGGATGGGAGTGTTGGTGTTTGGGGAGGAAGGTGTTTGGGGAGTGATGGGAGTTTGGGAAGGATGGGAGTGTTGGGGAAGGGTGTTTGGGGAGTGTTGGTATTTGGGGAGGGATGGGAGTGTTGGTGAAGGGTGTTTGGGGGCGGGATGGGTGTGTTGGGGAAGGGTGTTTGGGGAGTGTTTGGGAAGGGTGGGGTGTTTGAGGAGGGATGGGAGTGTTGGGGAATGGTGTTTGGGAGGGAGTGTTGGGTTTGGGGAGGGATGGGAGTGTTGGGGAAGGATGGGAGTGTTGGGGAAGGGTGTTTGGGGAGTGATGGGAGTGTTGGGGAAGGGTGTTTGGGGAGGGATGGGAGTGTTAGTGAAGGGTGTTTGGGGAGTGATGGGAGTGTTGGTGTTTGGGGAGGAGTTTGTTTTGTGTTCCTTCCTGCTCTCAGTGTCCATGTGCGGCCACACCATCTTATTCTGTGGGTCTGGTCTTATGGATTAACCTGAGAGATTGATATATTACTGCTCCCCCTCCTCCTTACTCTTCTTCCTACCTTACTCCCTACTTACCTTCCTAGCTTCCTCCCTACATTCCTACCTTCCTTCTTGCATTTCTTCCTATCTTCTTGCTTACCCGCAGAGGCAAAACACAGACAACGATATGCTTGCACAGTTATTGTAATGGTTCACAGTGATGTACCACAACCCACATATCATAAACAACAGGGAAGAGAGGGTTCCTTTGACAAAATTTAGTTGCCCCTTGACTTCGGATTTCCTACAAGAAGACATCACCAAGCTACAGGAATGGAACAAAAAGTGGCTGCTACAATTCAAAGAAGAAAAATGTAAAATCCTGCACCTTGGGAGGGGATATCCAGCATACCAATACCACATGGAAAACACTTCACTACCCACTACAGAGGCAGAGAAAGAACTGGGAGTGTATGTTACCAGGCTACCAGTGAAGGGATATCCAGCACACCAATACCACATGGGAAACACTCCACTATCCACCACAGAGGCAGAGAAAGACCTGGGAGTGTATGTTACCAGGCTACCAGTGAAGGGATATCCAGCACACCAATACCACATGGGAAACACTCCACTATCCACCACAGAGGCAGAGAAAGACCTGGGAGTGTATGTTACCTGGCTACCAGTGAAGGGATATCCAGCACACCAATACCACATGGGAAACACTCCACTATCCACCACAGAGGCAGAGAAAGACCTGGGAGTGTATGTAACCAGGCTACCAGTGAAGGGATATCCAGCACACCAATACCACATGGGAAACACTCCACTATCCACCACAGAGGCAGAGAAAGACCTGGGAGTGTATGTTACCTGGCTACCAGTGAAGGGATATCCAGCACACCAATACCACATGGGAAACACTCCACTATCCACCACAGAGGCAGAGAAGGATGTGGGAGTGTATGTTACCAGGCTACTAGTGAAGGTGAAATCCGTGCCAATCGCAGCGGACGGGTTTAAGACAATTTTTCAAGAGTCATGTCTTAAGCAAAGTACAAGTGCATCTATCTGCCTAACTATCTATCAATCTACTTATCTATCTAACAATCTACTTATCTATCTAACAATCTACCTATCTATCTACCTCTCTACACATCCTACTTACTTGATGCGTTCCAGAGCCTCAATGTCGCCCCCCACCAGCCAGTCACCACTCTCGTTGATCATCTTGATGTACGGATGGTCTGGACAAACAGTGCCTGGGAGGAGAAGGAAGTGGTATGGTGAATGCGAAGGGATGGGATGGGATGGGAAGAGGAAGGAGGGGAAGAGAGGGAAAGGGAAGGGGAGGGAAGGGATGGGATGGAAATGGAAGGAATGCGAAGGGATGGGAAGGGAAGAGGAAGGAGGGAAGGGGAGGGGAGGGATGGGATGGAAATCGAAGGAATGGGATAATGAGAGGAGAGTAGGGAAGGGATAGGGAGGGAAGGAAAGGATGGGGTGGGAAGGGTAGGGAAGGGAAAGGACAGAAAGAGAAGGGAAAGGTTGGGAACAAAATGAAGCAGGGAAGGAAAGAAAAGGAAGGGAAGGGAAGTAAAGAAAGTGGGAAGGGGAAGTAAAGGAAAAGGAAGGAAAAGAAGGGATGAGAAGGAAGGAAGAGAAGTGAAGGGATAGGAAGGGAAGATGAGGAAGGGATGGAAAGAGAAGGGAAAAAAAGGAAGGGAAGGGAAAGGAAGAGATGGGAAGAGAAGGGAAAGGAAGGAAAAGAAGGGATGAGAAGGAAGGAAAGAGGGACGGAAGAGAAGTGAAGGGATAGGAAGGGAAGATGAGGAAGGGATGGGAAGAGATGGGAAAAAAAAGAAGGGAAGGGAAAGGAAGAGAAGGGAAAGGGAGGAAAAGAAGGGATGAGAAGGAAAGAAAGAGGGAAGGAAGAAAGTGAAGGGATAGGAAGGAAAGGGAAGGGAAAGTAAAGGAAAAGGAAGGAAAAGGGATGAGAAGGAAGGAAAGAAGGAAGGGAGAGAAGTGAAGGGATAGGAAGGGAAGATGAGGAAGGCATGGGAAGAGAAGAGAGGGGAAGGGAAAGGAAGGGAAGAGATGGGAAGGGAAAGGAAGGGAAGAGATGGGAAGGGAAGGGAAAGGAAGGGAAGGGAAGGGAAGGGAAGGGAAGGGAGGGGAGGGGAAGGGAAGGGAAAGGAAGGGAAGAGATGGGAAGGGAAGGGAAAGGAAGGGAAGGGAAGGGAAAGGAAGAGAAGAGAAGGGAAGGGAAGGGAAGGGAGGGGAGGGGAAGGGAAAGGAAGGGAAGGGAAGGGAAGAGAAGAAAAGGGAAGGGAAAGACAGACAGAGAGAGAGAGACTTCAGTGTAAACAAATAAATTCAGACTGCACCAGCTTTTTCTTCACCAACATTGCAGCACGAGAATGGAATAAACTCCCGCATTAAGTGGTCCAGTAACACAAGGCTGAGGGTTGTATTTTAAAACATTTTGTCGCCCAAGTTCACATATTTGACATGGCTTTCGTAGGAGCTGTAGACCTTTCCAGGGGTAGTTTTATGACCCTGGTGGTAGTGTGACCCTTCTTCTGTGCCATGAACCTTAAAAAACACTCATGAAAAACAGATTGATCCCCTCTTTGACCTTTAGAAAAAGTTGATGTGAAAAGTGATGGTGTCTTAAAATACGGCCCTGAATCATTTGAAAACAAGCTTGATTGCCACTTCCTTCAACTTAATATTTACAAAACGAGAAATGCCTCCTTGGTGGCCATTTCATTTAACATAATTTAATTTAGTATCCTAATCTAACCTGTGGGGGTTGAATATCAATGTAAATATCTCTCTCTCTCTCTCTCTCTCTCTCTTCCATGACTACAGCTGATTGGAGATAAGGGAAGAAGGAAGGGAGGAAAGGGAAGGATATTGGGAGGAACATTCTCTCTCTCTCTCTCTCTCTCTCTCTCTCTCTCTCTCTCTCTCTCTCTCTCTTCCATGACTACAGTTGATTGGAGATAAGGGAAGAAGGAAGGGAGGAAAGGGAAGGATATTGGGAGGAACATTCTCTCTCTCTCTCTCTCTCTCTCTCTCTCTCTCTCTCTCTCTCTCTCTCTCTCTCTCTCTCTCTCTCTCTCTGTCCCCCCCCCTTACCAAACTGTCGAGCGCAGCGTTCCTCCTTGCGGTGCTCGTAAAACTCAGGCTTGCGCAGGATGGCCACGGGCCGGCCCTCGTAGCGCAGAGTGAAGGCGGAGCAGCTGTCCAGCCGCTCCTTGTCCTCGGTGGAGACGGGCAGCACGATGGGGATGGACTGGTTGGACACGCCGCTGTCCATCAGGCAACCAAAATGCTGGGACTGTGGGGAGGAGGGGCTATGAGGGTGGGGGAGGGGGAGGGAGGTGGTGGGGGGAAGGGGAAGAGAGAGGGAGAGGGGCAGCACACACTGGCCTATTCATACACACACACACACACACACACACACACACACACACACACACACACTTTCCAACTACATCACCAAATAAATGCATTCATGAATTGTATGGAATGTGATATAATACACACATTTAAGGCCTGTTGGAGCACAAACAGGTAGAAACAATCAAGCAAGAACAGGCAGGACACACACACACACACACACACACACACACACACACACACACACACACACACACAACACAACACAACACACAAACACAACACAACACAACACAACACACACACACACACACTAGTAGTAGTAACAGTTTATCGTCAAATTTAGTTACAATCTGACACAAAACGCCACACACCTGCAAGTACTCCAGTTCCCTCATGAAGCCGGACAGAGGCGACGCCCATCCCTCTGACAACACCTGAAGCCACTGCAGGTCGAGGAAGTTGATGGACACGGAGGGCAGGGACTCCGCCTCCGCCTTGGCACTGGCCAGCTTGTTCTCGGGCACGAAGAGTTCCTTCACGCCCTCATTGGCAGACTTTGGGATCACCTCCTGTTGGTGGAGTGCAGTGAGATGGGTGAGACAAGAACACATGAAATGCCCGGAGATTTGATTTTCTTTTCTTTTCTACTACTCTCGGTCCCACACGTCCTCTGCGTGTATCAAAACACACGAGAAATTAATCAAGACAAGGAGAGGGTATTCCCCGGCTGCCTGGGATCGGTTCACTATTCCACAATGTCCCCGTAGAGACATACCTCCAATACTCCCATTTTCTATTAACATCAGAGAGCATGGGCCATCACTCTACCTGTTACCCATTCGGGGAGACTCAACAGAATCACAGGAGAGGATGCCACCGATCACATGATGCCGAGATTTTCCCTTTTCTACTACGCCCGGTCCCACACGTCCTCTGCGTCTTACAATCACATGATTCACAGTTAATGCATCAGTTATTTAAGGTTATTGATTTCTGTGTTTTCCCCCACATTACACACACACACACACACACACACACACACACTCACTCATACCCCCTCCCCTCCAAACACACACAGCTACTCACCCACTCCTCCAGTGTGTCCAGCACCTGCTGCACACACTCGTCCACTGAGCACTGGGCCGTCTTGAGCACCACGTCGGGAGTCTCTGGTCTCTGATACTGCGAGTCAATGCCGGTGAAGCCTGAGCGACGGATGGACAGAACGGTGGTTAGGGCGGAGGACGGAGGGAAAGACACGCACGGGGTGGCGAAGGATGAGAATGACAGAGATGAATGGACACAAAGGAATGAAAAGTGAGACGGGGGAATGAAAAGAGAGACAGAGAGATTCACACACGAGGGGTGGACAAAGGAATGAAGAGATACCACTGTAGTGACTCGTAACAAGAGAAATTAATGTGTGATGAATATGTGTAATAGATGAAACAGAATAGTGTGTGTTGAGAGTGAGAGAAAAGAAAGAGAACGTGATGAGTTAACCCGGTAGCAGTGATGGGCCAAATTTGTGGCTTTACCGTGTAGCAGCGACGGGCCAAATTTATGCCATGATATAAACCCCCAAAAATAGATGATGCATAAACTGATCACAAATGCTTTGATATATATTCTGAAATGGTTTGTGTGAGGGTTGATTTTTTCTCATTTTTCTCGCTTAGAGGGACCATTAAGGGGGGTCACTACACCACATAAGTTTGAGGAGTGTATCAAGACGCCTCCCCTCCCGAAACTGACCTCTCTTTTGGACACTTCTGGACTGTTTTTATTGGGGGGGGTCAGTGTTGAGTGGGCTATTTTTGTCATTACCATCACTTTTATTGCCCTTGAACTGATTCCTTTGATGTAAATAAATAAATAAATAAATAAATAAAAAAGAGAGAGAGAGAGAGAGAGAGAATTTGAACACCCAACTCCTCCTCCTCCTCCTCCTCTTCCCTTCCTCTCTCCCTTCTCTTCTCCCCTTCCTCCTCCTCCTCTCTTTCTCTCTCCCTTTTTGCCTTTCACTCTCAAATGCATTCAAACCTCTCCCTCCCCCTTCCCCTTCCTCCTCATTTTCCTCTCCCTCCCCCTTCCTCATTTTCCTCTCCCTCCCCCTTCCTCATTTTCCTCTCCCCCCTCCTTTTCCTCCCCCCTCCCTCCTTCTTTTCCTCCCCCTCCCTCCTCCTTTACCTCTACCCTCCCTCCTCCTTTTCCTCTTCCCCTCCCTCCTCCTTTACCTCTCCCCCTCCGACATAGGTGCAAGATCCTTTCATGTATTAGGTCCTAAATTATGGAACCAACTACCAAATGAAATAAAAGACTCTCATAATCTGACCACATTAAAATCAAATCTGAAAAAGAAGCTGTTGACCTCTGTATGAATGTATTGTCTACTCCATTGCCTTATGTATATTCTATCATGTATATTTAGATGTATAATCCACCATGTATATTTAGATGTATAATCTACCATTATATTATATATTATAGTTTATTATTATTATTATTATTATTATTATTATTATTATTATTATCTCCCTCTCCCTCCTCCTTTTCCTCCCCCCCCCCCCTCCTTCACTCCTTTTCCTCTCCCCCCCCCCCCCTCTCACCCTTGATCATGCCGGCGCGGGCCTTCTTGTACAGGCCCTTCACGTCCCGCTTCTCGCACACCTCCAGCGGCGTGTCCACGAACACCTCGAAGAACGGCAGCCCGGAGTCCTCATGAATCTTCTTGGCCTGGGCACGGTCCTGTGGATGGAGGGGGGGGTGAGTGTGGGAGGGAGGGGGGGAGTGTGGGAGGGAGGGAGGGGGGAGGGTGGGAGGGAGAGGAGGAGGGAGTGTGGGAGAGAGAGGTTTGAACGCATTTAGGTGAGAGGGGTTAGGTGGAAGAGGTGGAGGAGGAGGAGGAAGGGAAAAAGGAAGAAGAGGGAATGGATAAGAAAAGGAGGAGGAGGAGGAAGAGGAAGAGGAGGAACACAAAGGAAGAACAAACAACAGCAGACCTGCTGGTCCTTACGAGGCTGTTTGTGACAAGCTACACTAACTATCTAATCAAAGGTGGAAGATGAAGGACAGCAAAGGCGAAGGCTCCTCCCCACCCCCATCCCTCCAGCCAAAGCTGGCAGGAAAGGAAAAAGAACCATGCAGCATGGAAAAACTGCATGGAAATTATGTAGGAATGAGGAAAGAACTACCATTACTGCTACCACTAACCGGGCGATAAAAGCGGACAAGGACACCAGTATTCGAAAGAACTTAACGTTATTACGACAATGAGTAATATCTTAGTTGCTGGTTGGATTCAAAACACTTGTCTAATCTATTCTTGAAGGCCGTAACTGTTGTACTATCAACGACATCACAGGGTAGAGAGTTCCAAACATTAACAACTCGATTGAAGAAGAAGTGTTTAGCTTCGTGCGACGAGAATCTTTTACCACTTGTCTTCAAATTGTGATTTCTTCTTGTTCTATTTGATCGATCAATTGTGAAGTAACCTTCTGCATTAATATCACTGAATCCTTTAAACATTTTAAATACTTCTATTAGATCGCCTCGCATTCTTCATTTTGATAGACTGAATAAATTTACTTCTTTAAGCCTTTGTTCATATGATAAATTTCTCAACCTAGGAATCATCTTTGTTACTCTTCGTTGGACCCGTTCCAACTTTTCTATGTCTTTTCTGTAGTAGGGAGACCAAAACTGTACACAGTACTCTAGACGGGGTCGAACCAACGAATTATACAGTTTTAATATTACTTTTTCCGATTTATTATTAAAGACTCGTCCGATGAAGCCAACCAATTTGTTTGCAGTTTTAACTACCTCTGAACAATGCTGACCGGGCTTTAAATCACTTGATATAGTGACTCCAAGATCCTTTTCTTTACTTACTGCAGAAAGTTGTTGACCATTCATTACGTACCGAACGTGATTGTTATTTTTTCCGATGTGCAACACTTTACATTTGCCATTGATTGGCCCAACGTGCAGGTCGATCTAGATCTGATTGTAAAGCTTCTTCATCGAGTGTCGCAGCTACTTTACATCCACAGAGGAGGAGGAGGGAGAGAGAAGAGGGAAGAAAATGAGGAGGCATATAAGGAGGAGGAGGAGGAGGAATAAAAATAACAAAGAGAAGGATGAAGAAAAGGAAGAGAAAGGAAACAGACAGAAAAAGAAGGAAAAAGAAAGACAGACAGACAGGTATACAGACAGATAGATCAGTATACAGACAGATAGATCGGTAGACAGACAGATAGATCGGTAGACAGACAGACAGACAGATAGTTCGGTAGACAGACAGATAGTTCAGTAGACAGACAGACAGACAGATAGTTTGGTAGACAGACAGATAGTTCGGTAGACAGACAGACACAGACAGATAGTTCGGTAAACAGACAGACAGACAGACAGATAGTTCGGTAGACAGACAGATATACAGACAGATAGTTCGGTAGACAGACAGACAGACAGATAGTTCGGTAGACAGACAGACAGACAGATAGTTCGGTAGACAGACAGACAGACAGACAGATAGTTCGGTAGACAGACAGACAGACAGACAGATAGTTTGGTAGACAGACAGACAGACATAGTTCGGTAGACAGACAGACATACAGATAGTTCGGTAGACAGACAGACAGACAGATAGATCAGTAGATAGACAGGTAGACAGACAGACAGACAGACAGGCCCTTTGACACTGGCATACAGAGGAGCACAAGTGTTGGGCCAAAGGTTGTCCCACAGGTGTTGGCTTGACCCGCACACCTGTGATTGGCTGGCACCTTGAGACACTATGGGAAGAGGGAAGGAAGGGAAAGGAAGGAAGAAGGAAGAGGGGAGGGAGGGAGATGGAAGGAAAGGGAAGGGAAGGGAAAGAATGGTTGAGGGAAAGGGTGGAGAAAGGAAGGGAGGGGAGGGAAGGGAAGGAAGGGATGGGAGAGGAAGGGATGGAAAGGTATGGGAAGGGAAGGGATGGGAAGAGAAGGGATGAGAGAGGAAGGTATGGGAAGGGAAGGGAAGGGAGAGGAAGGGAAGGAAAGGTATGGGAAGGGAAGGGAAGGTATGGGAAGGGATGGGAAGAGAAGGGATGAGAGAGGAAGGAATGGAGAGGTATGGGAAGGGAAGGGAAGGGAGAGGAAGGGATGGAAAGGTATGGGAAGGGAAGGGATAGGAAGGGAAGGGAAGGGATGAGAAAAAGGGATGGAAGGGTATGGGAAGGGAAGGGAAGGTATAGGAAGGGAAGGGAAGGGAAGGGATGGAAAGGTATGGGAAGGGAAGGGAAGGTATGGGAAGGGAAGGGAAGGGAAGGGATGGAAAGGTATGGGAAGGGAAGGGAAGGGAGAGGAAGGGATGGAAAGGTATGGGAAGGGAAGGTCTGGGAAGGGAAGGGAAGGGATGGGACAGGAAGGAATGGGATGGGAAAAAGACAGACAGACAGGAAGGAATGGGATGGGAAAAAGACAGACAGACAGGAAGGAATGGGATGGGAAAAAGACAGACAGACAGGAAGGAATGGGATGGGACAAAGACAGACAGACAGGAAGGTGATCAAAACAGGTTCCGGACGTGTCAGAAACGCCTTGGACAAAACTAGACCATTGGATTCCTTCGCCTATCGTCTTCACCTCCTCCTATCAACTATCTTTCCCTATCTTTATCTTCTATCTTCTATTTCTTCATCATCATCTTTATCTCCCTATTTTCTTTCTTTTTCTCTATCTTTCATCTTCTTTTTAATCATTATCTTTATTCTATTTTTTTTTCTTTCATTATCTTCATTGTCTTTATTTTCCTGTTTTTTTCTCTATCTTTTATCTTCTTTTTAATCATTATCTTTATTTGTTTCTCTTTTCTTTCTTTCATTATCTTCATTATCTTTATTTTCCTATTTTCTTTCTTTTTCTCTATCTTTTATCTTCTTTTTAATCACTATCTTTATTTTTGTTTTCTTTTTTTCTTTCATTCATTATCTTATCTTCTATTTCTTCTTCATTATCTTTATTTTCCTATTTTCTTTCTTTTCTCTGTCTTCTGTCTCTTTTTTTCTCCTATCTGTGTGTCTAAGAGAGAGAGAGAGAGAGAGAGAACTATCCCAAAGCTTCGAATATTCAAACACATCAGGAGTCCTTTAAAAAAAAAATCTCTCTCTCTCTCTCTCTCTCTCTCTCTAGACCAGTGGTTTTCAAACTATTTAGTATGACGGCACACTAAGAAACAACTAATATTTTGGCGGCACACCTGCCCTTTGATATATATATATATATATATATATATATATATATATATATATATATATAAATATATATATATATATATATATATATATATATATATATATATATATATATATATATATATATATATATATATATTAAACTTACCTTTTAAAATACATGTAAATTTCATTATTGATAATGCACACTTACCTTATTAGTGAGAAACGTGAGGTTGGCTCGATTTGCATATCCGCGGTATATTAGGAGGAACACTAGACAGGCACACCCTCATTTCTTCTTCAACGCTTAGCAGTCTTGACCTTTTCTTACTTTTTATGTTAGTGAGGGTTGAGAACCCTAGTTCACACAAATACGAGGTTGAAAACTGGAGAAGAATTTTTTTATCTTTTTTCGCTGTGTGGGAATTCTTTTTCAATATCAATCCAGAAAGTTTCAAGTGACACTTCCTTGTACGTAAGTTTCAGAGTGCGGTCATTACGGATGTCTGTTAGCTCCTCTTCCTCACTGAGACTAAGTTGTTGTGAGTTTGATGGATCATAAATGAATGGATTTCTCAGCCAGTCGTAGCTTTCAACAGATATATTTGGAAAATACTTTTCAATATTCTTTTCTAGGCTTTCAAGATGCTCACATATCAGTGGAACAATGTCTTTATTTTTTGTAGCAGCAGTTTTGGGAAACATATCCAAGTTGCCATCTTTCACTTTAACATTCCAGAGCCTAATTTTTTCTGTCAGAGCCTTCATTTTATCTGAAGAAGATAACAGATTTTCCAGTCTCCCTTGCATGGTAGTACTGACATTGTTCAGATATTCAAAAATATCTGCTAAGTAACATAATTTAACACACCAAGTTTCGTCAGCCAGTAATTCACAATATTCAAGTTTTCCTTCAAGAGTAAAGAAGGTGAGCATTTCTTCCTTCAGCTCCTGTACTCGAGAAAGCACCCTGTCTCTTGATAACCATCTAACTTCTGTGTGCAAGATAAGGGCTACATGAGGAGCCCCCATTTCTTCACAAAGCAGGGAAATCAAGCGTGACTTAACTGGTCTCCTCTTGATAAAGTTTACCATTTTTACAATGTCATCAAGAACAGATTTGAGTTTGCATCCCAGTGTTTTAGTAACAAGAGCTTCACGGTGCAAAAAACAGTGGGTTGAAATCAATTCGGGATTTTCTTTTTTCACTAATGATACAAAACCTTTCACTGATCCTACTATTGAAGGAGCACCATCCGTGCAAATCCCTACACATGATTTCCATGTCAAATCAACCGTCCGCAAATAGTCACTCACTGTAGAAAATATATCTTGTCCTGTGGTTTGCACTAGTTCTTTGCAGCATAAAAACTGTTCTGCTATTTTATTGCCAGTAATATACCGCATGAACACTAGTAACTGTGCTTTTCCTCCAACGTCAGTTGACTCATCTACTTGTAAGGCACACATTCCTTTTTCTTTTACAAGTTCACATACACTTTTTTCAATATCAGATGACATCTCCTCGATTCGCCTACTAAAAGTATTATCAGAGAGGAATTTTCCTGACTTCTTTTTCAGCTTCAGCCCCAAACATTGTTTTTACTATAGCACAGGATGATGGAAGAATGAGAGATTCAGCAATTGTATGGGGCTTCATAGTTTTGGCAATTAATTCTGCTATTAAATAGCTTGCTTTCTGAGCCTTTTCTGCCACTTTAACCTTTTTCTCAAAACTGCACTTTTGTTGTTTGTTGTCATTTAAGAGTCTCTTGAAATAATCCAGAGGTTTATCAGAAAGGTAACTGTGTTTTGTAGTTAAATGTCTCTTCATTTTACTAGGAACCATGGCTTCATTCGATAGTTCAGTACCACACACAACACATTTTGGCTTAGGACCAAGTTCATCGTCACACCGTGTGAACCCCAGTGCTAGGTAGTTGTCCTGATATGAGCGACGTGGCTTACTTTTGCTAGCAACTGCCATTGTCTTCGTTAGGTCTACACTTGGGACAGCAGAATTACGCTCATCATCAACCATCACGTTACTTCCACTAGCCTCCTCATCACATTTACGCTTCTTTAAGATGAATTTATCCATTTTTCTCAGGTTTTGAAAAAAATATGAATATGACAACCAAAAGAGCAACTTTCTAGTCACGGTCAAGGCCACACTGTAGGGGTGGGCAGGTACCGGTACCAGTACCGGTACTAACGGTACCAGCTAAACGGTACGGTACCGTTACCAGATTGCTCGGTACCGGTACCAGTTGCTCGGATTTATTTATTGGATTTATTGATAATTCTTCATGTCCGATTTTTTTTTTAGGTTGCTAATAAATATTGTTATTGTTATTAGACTATGATCGAGTACATCCATAATAACTATACATGCTATTTTTTTATCGAAAAAATAAATATTCACTTTATTCAGAGAGAGAGAGAGAGAGAGAGAGAGAGAGAGAGAGAGAGAGATCACCACTCAGTGAGTGGATATCTCGGTGATATGGGTAGTGGGTACTCGATCATAGTCTAATAACAATAAAAATATTTATTAGCAACCTAAAAAAGAAAAAGAATCGGACATGAAGAATTATCCAGTAACTCCAATAAATAAATCAAATAATGGAAACGGGAGCTGTGATGGAAACGGAAAGCAGGACAAAATGGCGGGAACTTGGGGAGACGGTCAGCGGGGCAGTGACTCAGCGTCTACACACAGGGCCCATACCGCATGGAGGCGGGCGAGCACCGAGCGTCACTAAGATCCAAACGGTAACGGTACTAGCGGCAATGCGCAGTGCCGAGTGATCAGTAAGCTTCCCGGAACCTAAGTGATCATGAGGCTTCGCGGTACCAGTACCGATAGCAGTTATCGATACCAGTATGCAGTGATCATTGCTTCCGGAACCCAAGTGATCATGATGCTTCGCGGTACCAGTACCGATAGCAGTTATCGATACCAGTACCGGTACCTGGTATCGATAACTGCTATCGGTACTGGTACCGCGAAGCATCATGATCACTTGGGTTCCGGGAAGCTTAATGATCACTCGGTGCTCGCCCGCCTCCATGCGGTATGGGCCCTGTGTGTAGACGCTGAGTCACTGCCCCGCTGACCGTCTCCCCAAGTTCCCACCATTTTGTCCTGCTTTCCGTTTCCATCACAGCTCCCGTTTCCATTATTTGATTTATTTATTGGAGTTACTGGATAATTCTTCATGTCCGATTCTATTTCTTTTTTAGGTTGCTAATAAATATTGTTATTGTTATTAGACTATGATCGAGCACATCCATAATAACTATACATGCTATTTTTTTTCTTCGAAAAAATAAATATTCACTTCATTCAGAGAGAGAGAGAGAGAGAGAGAGAGAGAGAGAGAGAGAGAGAGAGAGAGAGAGAGATTTACATAGAAAATTAGACCACACAGACCCCATGGTACAGACTAGGTGGTCTGTCCTTAAACCTAAGTGATTTTACATTAATCAGAAGGCTCCTAAACGTTGCATTTCTACTCTAGTTGATATTAAGTTGAAGGAAGAGTGAGAGAGTTTTCTTTACAGGAAATTTGTTTGGGAATTTCATCAGAAGTCATTAAGAAAAAAAAACTCCTTTGGGTACCGGTACCGGTACTAACGGTACTTGAGTTTTCGGTACCGGTACTACCGGTACTCAAATTAACGGTACTTGCCCATCCCTACCACATTGACACACTGGGGAGTGGGGAGCGGCTGGGAGCAGGGTGCTTACAGACGCGTACTGGACACGTACTTGACCAGTCTGACATTCGCATTACAAGTATTATTCTCGCCGATTTATGTGAGGAAGTCTCGAAACCTAGCAAAATTATATTATTTTCGCGGCACACCAAGGAGATAATGGCGGCACACTAGTGTGCCGCGGCACACACTTTGGGAATCACTGCTCTAGACACTAATATGCTTCAGATTCTGTTGGTCATCTTTGTACCCCCCCCCCCCTCTCTCTCTCTCTCTCTCTCTCTCTCTCTCTCTCTCTCTCTCTCTCTCTCTCCAGACACTAATATGCTTCAGATTCTGTTAGTCATCTTTGTATTCTCTCTCTCTCTCTCTCTCTCTCTCTCTCTCTCTCATAATCCCTCCCTTCCTGTGTGTGTGTGTGTGTGTGTATCGACCTCCTCCTCTCTTCCCAACAAACATTTCTTCCTCTTTTGTTCAATTTTTCTTCCTACTCATCTCTCTCTCTCTCTCTCTCTCTCTCTCTCTCTCTCTCTAACCTAGCCTAACTCAACCTAATCTAACCTAATCTAACCAAACCTAACCTATCTATCTAACCTAACTTATCTATATATCTCATCTAACCCAGCCTACCTATCTCTCTATCTAACCTAACCTAACCCAACCTAACCTATCTCTCTATCTAACCTAACCTATCTCTATATAACCTAACCTACCTCTCTATCTCTAAGCTAACCTGACCTACCTCTCTCTCTCTATCTCACCTTGGCAAACGGGGAGACGAAGGAGCAGAGCGCCACCACACCGGAGTCCGCGAACAGCTTGGCCACCTCGGAGACCCGCCTGATGTTCTCCTCGCGGTCATCGTCGGAGAAGCCCAAGTTCTTGTTGAGGCCGTGGCGCATGTTGTCCCCGTCCAGGCAGTAGGCGGGGATGCCCTTGCTGACGAGGTACTCCTCCAGTGCGAAGCTGACGGTGGTCTTGCCTGCGAGGGGGAAGAGTGGGGGTCAGGGAGGGATGGACAGCGGTGAGAGGTTTATATAGGCATAAGACAAAGGTTTACATAGACATAAGATACACAGGTTTACATAGACATAAGATACACAGGTTTACATAGACATTACACACACAGGTTTACATAGACATTACACACACAGGTTTACATAGACATAAGAGTAGTAGTAGTAGTAGTAGTAGTAGTGGTGGTGGTGGTGGTGGTGGTAGTAGTAGTAGTAGTAGTAGTAATAGTAGTAGTAGTAGTAGTAGTAGTAGTAGTAGTAGTAGTAGTAGTAGTAATAGTAGTAGTACAAGGAGGAGGAGGAGGAGGAGGACATGGTGAGGACGAAGAAGCAAAAGAGGAGGAGGAAGAGGAGGAGGAGGAAGAAAAAGAAAGCGAAGAAAAATAGGTAAAAAAAAAAAAAAGAGGCGAAAAAGAGAAAATCGAGAGAGAGAGAGAGAGAGAGAGAGAGAGAGAGAGAGAGAGAGAGGGAAGGATACGAGCAATTCATAACGAAGAGTTTGTTCCCCTACACACACACACACACACACACACACACACACACACACGTCACCATCCCCCCTCCTCCCCCCTACCTCCTCAATGCCACAGCTGTTAATTCAACCCAGAGCTTCGTCAAACGCAAAAATAAAAATAAAATATACTGTTCCATATAAAACGTTTTCGGGGCATGCACACCCACGTTCGGTAAGGTCACGGGCGTCCAGAAGGGGGGGGGGGGAGGGGGGGGGGGTAGTAAGGTCAGTTCCCCCCTCCCTGACAACCTGTCCCATTCATTCTCGTTTGGAAATTACAACAGAAGTAATATTTTCAAAGCCTTGGGATCCTCAGCTATTTCTTCTTTGCTTCCTTTTACTTCTTCCTTTTTCCTTTTTCTCAGACTCTTCTTCTGCTTCTTCGTCCTCAACGTGTCCCCCTCCTCCTCCTCCTCCTCCTACTACTACTACTACTACTACTACTACTACTACTACTACTATTACTGTTACTACTACTACTATTACTGCTTCTACTACTACTGCTACTACTACTACTACTATTTTTTTTTTTACTACTACGGGCCTCCATCTATTAGAGTTGCGTTGTGAGCGGTATATTTTCTCATATCCTTTCACAAAGCATTTCATTGGCCCCACCCAGCTACTACTATTACTACTACTATTGCTACTACGACTACTACTACTACTATTACTACAACTAACTACTATTAACTACTACTATTATAACTACCACCATGGTAATAAAACTTCTAGAAACGCCCAACCTCTTACGAAACCCGTTCAAGTATGTGAACGTGACGCCGAAATGTTTAGTTACAAATACGGCCCACCTGTGCAGCAGTCATCGGCGGCGGTGCGCACCACTGCCTTGTGCTTCACCGAGGATGATGTGAAATTGAATGTATTTATGTACGGCAACGGTTCCCAAACTAATCTGGCCACGTCCCACCTGCCAGGCTGTGACCGGGTCCACGCACCCAGGATCAAAGGACAATGAAAGCCTGTTTAGATTCTAGTTGCGTTACCGTCCGACGTGAATACTTTCGATTTTATTTGCGTTACCGCTCGACGTGAATACTTTCGATTTTATTTGCGTTACCGCTCGACGTGAATACTTTCGATTTTATTTGCGTTACCGCTCGACGTGAATACTTTCGATTTTATTTGCGTTACCGCTCGACGTGAATACTTTCGATTTTATTTGCGTTACCGCTCGACGTGAATACTTTCGATTTTATTTGCGTTACCGTTCGACGTGAATACTTTCGATTTTATTTGCGTTACCGCTCGACGTGAATACTTTCGATTTTATTTGCGTTACCGCTCGACGTGAATACTATCGATTCTATTTGCGTTACCGCTCGACGTGAATACTTTCGATTTTATTTGCGTTACCGTTCGACGTGAATACTTTTGATTTTATTTGCGTTACCGCTCGACGTGAATACTTTTGATTCTATTTGCGTTACCGCTCGACGTGAATACTTTTGATTTTATTTGCGTTACCGCTCGACGTGAATACTATCGATTCTATTTGCGTTACCGCTCGACGTGAATACTATCGATTCTATTTGCGTTACCGCTCGACGTGAATACTATCGATTCTATTTGCGTTACCGCTCGACGTGAATACTATCGATTCTATTTGCGTTACCGCTCGACGTGAATACTATCGATTCTATTTGCGTTACCGTTCGACGTGAATACTATCGATTCTATTTGCGTTACCGTTCGACGTGAATACATTCGTTTTCTATTTCATCTCTCCTCGCTCCACCTGCTGACGTCATTTTCTGTGCGCCTGTGTCCTTTGATCCTGCACGCATCCCCGCTAAGATTCTAGCAGTACTAAGGTCCCGTCCATTTCCGGAACTTTTGTTCATTTTTTAAGAATTTTGTGCTGGCAAAGTATGAGGCTCTGAGCGATGGCCATCAAAACTGAACGATAAGTACCTGGGGGAGGGGGGGGGGGTTATGAATGTGCTCAGAGTCTGGGTAAGTTTCAAACAGAGCAGACAACTCCACTGACGCGTACAGCTTACGTTAGTTTTAAAATAATGGCAGTTAGTGATGTGTTTGAAATTTTAATGACAAAATCCGCCATTACATTATTTTTTTCCTTACGCACCTTTGCCAACCGCTGGTGTGTAGGGTCCATATTTTTAAACGTCCCGGACTCCCATTACGACTATTTCCCGAGGCCACAGAGACGACTAAGGTTGGTATTGTCAGATGCTCCCAACCCTCACACCAACTATTTCCAAAATCCAAAAAGGAGGCTAATCGAGTTCTAATGAGTGATCTTTTAGGTTCACGGTACAGAAGAAGGCTCTGACTACCACCAGGGTCATAAAAGTACCCCTGGAAATGCCCTAAACTCCTACGAAAGACTAGTAAATTACGTGTTCTTGGGGGCAAAAATGTTTAAAAATATGGCCCTAAAGCCCCGTTCACACTGTGCCGACTCTGGGCCACGACAACCCAGCGACTCCGGGAACACGAGGTCTTGGGTGTGAAATGTTGACATGAAAGGGTCGCACATAGTTTTTCCGACCATATGCGACCCTTCCACATCAACATTTCACACCCAAGATCTCGTATACCCCGACTCGCTGGGTTGTCGTGGCCCAGAGTCGGCACAGTGTGAACGGGGCTTAACCGGGTCTTCATGGCGTTTTCCCGATCAAGGTGCAGGAATCGTGTAAAACTATCACCAGGATCACAAACATAATCATAATAAAATAATGTACACAGCGACCCGTGTTTTCGTTATTCTTTCGGTTCCCACAACAAAACATACTTCTTTTTCTTCTACTTCTTCCTCCTCTTTTCTTCTTCTTCCTCCTCCTCTTTACCTTTCTCCTTCCCTTTCTTCTTTTCTTCATCTTTGCCTTTTTTTCTTCTTTTGCTTCCTTGTTTTTGTTGTTGCTGTTGTTCTTTTTCTTCTTCTACTTCTTCCTCCTCTTCTTCATCTTTCTCTTCCTCTTCCTCTTCCTCTTTACTTTCCTCCTTCCCTTCTTTTATTCAACGTTGCCTTTTTTCTTCTTTTTCTTCCTTGTTGTTGTTGTTGTTGCTGTTGTTCTTTTTTCTTCTTCTACTTCTTCCTCCTCTTCTTCATCTTTCTCTTCTTCTTCCTCTTCCTCTTTACTTTTCTCCTTCCCTTTCTTCTTTTCTTCAACGTTGCCTTTTTTCTTCTTTTTCTTCCTTGTTGTTGCTGCTGTTGTTCTTTTTCTTCTTCTACTTCTTCCTCCTCTTCTTCATCTTCCTCTTCTTTTTCTTCCTCCTCCTCTTTACCTTTCTCCTTCCCTTTCTTCTGTTAATAATAATAATAAAAGTCTACACAGTGACGCGTGCTTTCATTATGCTTTCGGTTCACCAAACAAAACATACTTCCCAAGGCCACAAAGGCGATTATATTCAAGTTCTCAGGGGTGTTTTTATTCACGGTCATGGTACAGAACCCTTATTAAACCACCACCAGGCTCGTAAAACAACCCAGGGAAATGCTAACGAAAAACTATTAGCCCAGGAGCGTACGAAGGAATTTTTCAAGGGGGTCTGGGCCAGTGTTTTTGGTCCTAAGCCTATATTTTTAAACGTCTCGGCCCAACAACTTCCACGAGAGGCTTTTGAAACAGGCGAACTGAGGCTCCGAGACGTTTAACCGTGTAGAAGCGACGCGCCAAATTTGTGGCTTTACCGTGTAGCAGCGACGGGCCAAATTTGTGGCTTTACCGTGTAGCAGCGACGGGCCAAATTTGTGGCTTTACCGTGTAGCAGCGACGGGCCAAATTTGTGGCTATACCGTGTAGCAGCGATGGGCCAAATTTGTGGCTTTACCGTGTAGCAGCGACGGGCCAAATTTGTGGCTTTACCGTGTAGCAGCGACGCACCAAATTTGTGGATTTACCGTGTAGCAGCGACGCGCCAAATTTGTGGCTTTACCGTGTAGCAGCGACGCGCCAAATTTGTGGCTTTCCCGTGTAGCAGCGATGGGCCAAATTTGTGGCTTTACCGTGTAGCAGCGACGCGCCAAATTTGTGGCTTTACCGAGTAGCAGCGACGGGCCAAACTTGTGCCATGATATAAACCCCTAAAAATAGATGATGCATAAACTGATCACAAATGCTTCGATATATATTCTGAAATGGCTTGTGTGAGTGATGATTTTTTCTCATTTTTCTCGCTTAGAGGGACCATTAAGAAACATGATCCTCGCTGCTACCGGGTTAAAAATACGCGTTTAAGACCGGAAACACTGGCCCAGCCCCCCCCCCCCCCCTCCCCTCCCGAAAAATTCCTTGGGACGCTCCTGGGATAATAGTTTTTCGTTAGTATTTCCCTGGGTTGTTTTATGAGCCTGGTGGTGGTTTAATAAGGCTTCTGCACCATGACCGTGAATAAAAAACACCCCTGAGAACTTGAATATAGTCGCTTTTGTGGCCTTGGGAAGTATTTGTTGGGGGAACCGAAAAGAATATGAAAACACGGGCTATTGTGTAGATTTTTATTATTATTATTATTATTATTATTATTATTATCATTATTAACAAGAAGAAAAAGAAGAAGAAAGGGGAAGAGAAAGGTAAAGAGGAGGAGGAAGAAGAAGAGGAGAAAGATAAAGAAGAGAAGGAAGAAGTAGAAGAAAAAAACAACAGCAACAACAATAACAACAAGGAAGAAAAAGAAGAAAAATGGCAAAGATGAAGAAAAAAGAAGGAAAAGAAAAGGTAAAAAGAAAGTAGAAGAAAAAGCTGACAATAAAGAAGAAGAAGAAGAAGAAGAAGAAGAAGAAGAAGAAGAAGAAGAAGAAGAAGAAGAAGAAGAAAACGAAGAAGAAACAAGAACAAGGAAGAAGAAGAAGAAGAAGAAGAAGAAGAAGAAGAAGAAAGCGAAGAAGAAGAACAAGAACAAGAACAAGGATGAAGAAAAAAGAGGTAGAAAAGAAGAAAAAAAAGATGATGGAGAAAAAAAAAACGTGTGTGTGTGTGTGTGTGTGTGTGTGTAGCAAGCACGTCATCAAACAAGCAAACAACTACAAGGTCAGGACACTCGAGGAGGACAAACAGACGAAATAAATCAACAAGCCGCCGGCCATCTCCTCCTCCTCCTCCTTTTCCTTCTGTTCATTGTCTTCCTCTCTCATCTCTTCTAGTTCCCAGTCATCCACTCTCCTCCTCCTCCTCTTCTCCTTTTCTTTCCTTCTCCTCCTCTTCCTCTGCTTCTTCCCTTCCTCCCTCCTTCTCCTCCTCCTCCTCCTTTTCCTTTTATTCACTGTCTTCCTCTCTCATCTCTTCTTCTAGTTCCCAGTCATCCACTCTCCTCCTCCTCCTCCTCCTCTTCCTCCTCCTCCTCCTTCTCCTCCTCCTCCTCCTCCTCCTCCTTTTCCTTCTATTCATTGTCTTCCTCTCTCATCTCTTCTTCTAGTTCCCAGTCATCCACTCTCCTCCTCCTCCTCTTCTCCTCTTCTTCCCTTCTCCTCCTCTTCCTCTTCTTCTTCCCTTCCTCCCTCCTTCTCCTCCTCCTCCTCCTTTTCCTTTTATTCATTGTTTTCCTCTCTCATCTCTTTTTCTAGTTCCCAGTCATCCACTCTCCTCCTCCTCCTCTTCTCCTCTTCTTCTCTTCTCCTCCTCTTCCTCTTCTTCTTCCCTTCCTCCCGCCTTCTCCTCGTCCCCCTCTTCTTCTCCTCCACCAATTCCCTCCCTTTCTTCCCTTCCTCCCTCACTCCTCCTCCTCCTCTTCTTCTCCTCCGCCAATTCCCTCCTTTTCTTCCTTTCCTCCTCCTCCTCCTCCTCCTCATTAAGTCGCTGTAAAGTAACTACAACACTCGACAAAGAAGCTTTACAATCAGATCTAGATCGACTTGCACGTTGGGCCAATCAATGGCAAATGAAATTTAACGTTGACAAATGTAAAGTGTTGCACATCGGAAGCAATAACAATCGCGTTCGGTACGTAATGAATGGCCAACAACTTTCTGCAGTAAGTAAAGAAAAGGATCTTGGAATCACTATATCAAGCGATTTAATGCCAAGTCAGCATTGTTCAGAGGTAGTTAAAACCGCAAACAAATTGGTTGGCTTCATCGGACGAGTCTTTATCAATGAATCGGACAAAAAGGTAATATTAAAACTGCATGATTCGCTGCTTCGACCCCGTCTAGAAAAGTTAGAACGGGTTCAACGAAGAGTAACAAAAATGATTCCTAGGTTGATAAATTTATCTTATGAACAAAGGCTTAAAGAAGTAACTATTCAGCCTATCAAAATGAAGAATGCGAGGCGATCTAATATAAGTGTTTAAAATGTTCAAAGGATTCAGTGATATTAATGCAGATTACTTTACAATTGATCGATCAAATAGAACAAGAAGGAATAACAATTTTTAGATAAGTGGTAAAAGATTCTCGTCGCACGAAGCTAAACACTTCTTCTTCAATCGAGTTGTTAATGTTTGGAACTCTCTACCCTGTGATGTCGTTGACAGTGCAACAGTTACGGCCTTCAAGAATAGATTAGACAAGTATTTTGAATCCAACCAGCAACTAAGATATTACTCATTGTCGTAATAACGTTAAGTTCTTTCGAATACTGGTGTCCTTGTCCGCTTTTATCGCCCGGTTAGTGGTAGCAGTAATGGTAGTTCTTTCCTCTTTCCTACATAATTTCCATGCAGTTTTTCCATGCTGCATGGTTCTTTTTCCTTTCCTGCCAGCTTTGGCTGGAGGGATGGGGGGTGGGGAGGAGCCTTCGCCTGTGCTGTCCTTCATCTTCCACCTTTGATTAGATAGTTAGTGTAGCTTGTCACAAACAGCCTCGTAAGGACCAGCAGGTCTGCTGTTGTTTGTTCTTCCTTTGTGTTCCTTTGTGTTTCTTCCATGAGAAGGAAGAGCTGATATTCTTCCCTTCATCGTGATATTATAGAATGAGTAGGCAAGGTTGAGAGAGAGAGA